>NC_069691.1:3429230-3730576 GCF_023699985.2 Odocoileus virginianus
GATCATGGTACCCTTTGCAGCAGGTAAGAGCGGTAGCAGGGGGCTGGCAAAATGCCAGGCCACAGGTTTTCCCAAGGTAAAACTGGATGTAAGCAAGCGATGCCAGCCCGGCTCAAACAGGCATCAAGGTGGGAACCAGGGGCCAAAGGGGCGAAGGGCGCAAAGGACCCGGCGTGCAGAGGACTCCCGCCGCAGTCGCCGGGCTGGGTGCTGAGCGGCCACGCGCGCTCCTCCAGGGCCGTCACAGGAGACGTGGGGACAACGATGGCCCCTGGGCGCGAGTCAGCTGAGGGGCTGTCTCCAAGGGACAGTTTGAGGAGACGGTTGGGGTGGATCTGGGGTGACGCCCCGAAGGATGGCTTGTCCTGGGTGACTGAGGATTCAGTGGATGGCGGAACTGAGGGGCTAGGACTGAAGATGAGGTTGGTCCAGAGTGTCAAGCAAGACCGAAGGGTGGGGCTGACGGGACGAGGCGGGAGCGCTGAAGGGGAGGGAGGGCGCGCTAAGGACTGGATAGAGGAGCGAGCTGAGGGCCCTTCTCCCAAGGGATCACTTGGAACGCAAGGACAGCGGATCTCCGGGATCTCGCCTGCCCCAAAGACGCGTCCTACCTGGTTTCTCGCCTCGGCGTGGTCCTACCGCGCAGGCAGCGGCGGCGTCTCGCGCCCTGCAGGGGTAGCGCTGCAGCCGGGGACAAGCAGTCGTCCCCCTTCTCTCAGACAGCTTGGTAACGCCCGGCCCTCCCCTGCAGCTGTGGCGCCGATGGTCCGATCTGAATTGCCCTCATGCCGCCCCTGAGGATGGCCCGTGTTTCGGCCCGCCGGGCCAGTGCGGGTGCCCGCCCACCTCCCGGCTCCCTCTGCATTCAGCGCGGAGAGTCACGCGCAGTGCTTTCCCGCGAGGGCAGCGGCGGAGCTGCCTCCGCGGCCCCGCCTTCTGCGGCCTGCGCCCCGCCCCTTCGGGGTGGTGTCGGCGGAGCGGCTGGGCTGTGCTGGAACCCAGAAAACCCCCGCGCGCGGCTTAACTGGCGTGTGGAAGACAGGTGCATTTGCGCGTCCGCCATCGCCTAAAGGAGCGATCCTCTGCCTGACACCTCAGGAGAACCTCTTGGGGAAAATAGAAAAACAAAACTAAAGCCTGACTTCAGCAGAGACCAATTGATCCAGAAGCACGGGTAGGGTGGAGAAGGGGTTGGGTGGTGCCCAGCCTTGATATTTTTAAAAGCACCCCAGCATAGCCAGGATGAAGAAGCCTGGTAAAGTCTAGAACGGAACAAAGACTGTCTCCTTTGGCCAAAAATTTAGTCAGGTTCTTCTGAGTCGGCCCTGGACCAGGCTTGACTTTGGGCTTCCCTCTTTGTCCTTGTAGAATCCAGTTTGAGCAAGAATCCCTTTAAATCAGTTTATTGGAAATTCTCCGCTCTCGGTATCTGACCATCCTTGGTGTTTTATCACCTTCGCCTGCTTTCAGCAAGAATTCTGTTGAGTTATCTACCAAAAATCCCCCTTTCCTCTGATGTTTCTTCTTAATAATTGTTATGTTCATGTCCCTCCAAAATTCATATGTTGAAATCCTAACCCCCAAACATGAGTAGGTGGGACCTTTGAGAGGTGATTAGGTCATGAGAAGCTTGCATGATTAGGATTAGTAGCCTCACAGAAGATACCTCATGGAGCTCCCTAGCCTAGTCCTTCAGATGGGGAAGTAGCTGACCAGAGAGCACCTGGTGGCCATGCTGGCACCTTGATCGCAGACTTACAGCCTCTAGAAGTCTGAGAAATTTGTTGATAAGCTACCCAGTCTGTAGTGTGGTGTGTTTTTCAGCCATGGCATGCAGCATGCAGGTTGGTCGTTCCCAACCAAGGACCAAACCCCTGCCCCGTGCATTTGGAGCACAAAGGCTAACCACTGGACCACCAGGGGAGTCCCTGTGGTGTTTTATTATAGCAGTCAGAATAGATGCAGGCTGTAATTTTCCAGCCACTGACCTCTACCCTGCTGCTTGGCTAATAAATTATCACTTGTCTTTATTGGGGTCTGAGTTGAGCTCAATCTCTCCCCCACTGCAGCACCTCATTGCAGTGGTTCCTATAGATATTCCATGATCCCTGGCCCACTCCCTACCCTCCCCCTGCCCTGCCCCTGCTAATAAAGTTTGCCTTACCATCTTTAACAAGTGTAATGAATATTTTTTTCTTTATCAGAACTCATGTGCTTCCTGCTCCTATGCAGGGTGTATGTGAGACACTGAAGACTGTTGTCGTCCACTTGTATCCAAAGGGGGGTGGGGGCAGGTGGTCTTTCAATAAGTAGTTATTAGAACCTCACTAGGTTCCATCCTCTGTGAAAGAGAGTCTGAGACCCTGTGCTCCAGGCACTCCCAGGCTTGTTGGGTCACAGTCAAGGAAGGAGATAAATGTCACACTGTGTAATACATTCTCAGGCCTCACAAAAGTCATGTGAGCTGAGCTTTGAATAATGAGTGGGAGGTAAAAGGTGTGGGGGAAGCATGTACCTAAGAACAACGGGGCAAAGCAACTGATATGATGGAGATGTGGGACCGATGTAGAGAGAATAGCAAAGATGGTCAGGGCTGTGATAATGAAGAGCCTTCCATGACAAACTTAAGGAGCTGGGACTCATCCGGTAAGCAGTGGGGAAATACTTTATCTGGAGGCAGGATGGTAAATCAAATATGAATTTTAGAACTATAGTTCTGGGGGCAAAGTGGAGAGGGCTTTAGTCAGGGAGACCAGTGAAAAACTGCATGTTTGTGTAGATAAAGGGTCCAGGGTGGGGTCTTAGCCTAAGCTAGGCCAATTGGAACCCTTTCCCTGAGAATTTGGACTTGGGGGAGAGAGAAGTACACTTTTACTCATGGTTAGACTTACAATGGAAATTTGAGAATGGTGTCAAATTTTACTTGTCAAATGGCCTGAGTTGCAGAAAAAACCAGTTTGCTGAGAAGTATCAGTCTGTTGCCTAGAGAGGAGTCAAGTGAAGACACAAAGAAACTACTCCCCAGGTTCTTGGGGCCTCCAGTAGCTGATTCCACTTCTCACTGAGGCCGTTTAACTCTTACCCTGGGTTGATGATGCATCCTTCTATTCATTCATACAGTCTTATTTTTGACCTCAGAAAATGTGGGTTACTTCCTGTTACTTGTGTTACGGGATAAATTTTCAAGAAGTTAAAATCATGAGTCTTATACAAATATAAAATAAAGCCATATTTAATTCACTGATTAATGAGAGAGCCAGTAAGACACTAAGATTGGTTCACAAGGGTATTTGACTTTTAGAAATGTAAATTCTCCTCCAGACAAAATTAATTTGCATCACCGAGAAGGAATTATTTGCATTGTTAAAGGCAGAAATATTCTGCAATATTATCAGTATTTGAACAGAAAAGAACTTTAGAAACCTCACTCCAGTCACAGTGTGGATACTGAATTAGAGGAAAGAGACCAGTTAGGAGACTGTGGTAACTGTGATGAGAAATGGGAGGGTGTGAATTAGGGCAGTGGCTGAGGGGTTAGATAAGATATAGATTCAAGAGACATTAAGGGTGTAGACTCTATAGGACTTATGGGGGTTGGAGGTAAAGAAGAGCAAATAGTCTCAGATGACTCCCAGGATCCTCCAAATGCTGAGTTTTCTCCAAAACCCTTTGTACACCTCTTAGAAGATTTGGAGCTAGAATTACAGGGAAATGTTGGATCTAGGACAATGCTCCCTTGTTTCTCTGTCTCTGGCAGTGATAAATATGGTCTTTCCCCAAAAGTTCTTAAAGATGCAGGATGAGCCAAATCTTGCCACAATCTCTCCCTATTCCTGAGACACTGTAGATGAGGAACAAGTATAAACCTGGCCTATATGTGTTAGAATCACCTCTCTGTTTTCGCTTTTGGCAGTTATTCCATCTAGCTCAAGTGAAAAACTCTCATAACCCATCCAACTTCAGAAAACCCCTCAAGGGGTGCTCTCCTGAAATGAAATAATGTCTCATCTGTTTCTCTCTATGTTTTATTTTTCTCTCTAAAGACCAGACACATTGGCCCACTCATCTTCCTACTTAGAGCAAGTCATGACCACTTTCAAATGGGGGCTTCTCTTTCCGAAACTATATGACCTATTCTCATCATTGACTTAATTTCTCAGAATTCTAATTGCAAGAAAGATAACATAGATTGGGGTCACATATCCACTCTTAGTCAACTGTGGCCAGGACTAGTGGAGTCAACTGGCATGAACACAACTCATCCCGTCACTAAGAGCTGAGTGGGAAGAGCCAGTAATCTATGGATTTAGCAAATCCTTGAGTAAATCAAGGGGCTTATTTCGTAAACTAGTGCCTGTATCTTCTGCAGCTAACCCACAGAGTCCTTTGGTTTTATCTTCAAAATGTATCCTCTACTCAGCCACTTATTTCTTCACTGCTTCTATAGTCTAAGCCACCACCATTCCATGCATAGACAATTGTAACTTCCTCCTAAATAGTCTCTCTGATGTCACTTTTACAGTCCTATTGCCCATAGAATGGCTTAAACAATCTTTTCAAACTGGCTTTAAAGTCTTCCACTGCATCTTATCATATCTCTCCAACCACCCTCCCCTTTGCTCATGACGTTTTACCCACGTTAGACTTATGTTTCTTACATACAAAGCTTGCTCCTATCTTAGGGACTTGAATGTCCCTAAGATTTTTGCAAAGCTAGATCCTTTTAGTCATTCAAGTCTCATGTCACGTGTTACTTCCTCAGAAAGTCCTTTTCTGACCACCGAAAGAGGTGGTCGGAAAGTCAGCTGCCCCTCTCCGCTCACAGTCGCTCACTGTAAAAGCAGCCACTGGGGCAGCTTCATAGCACTTACTGTCTGAAAGATCTTGTTTCCTCTGATACTGTCTCTTCTTCTAGAAGGTAAGCTCCATGATGGTAGAAATCTCTGTTGTCTTTCACTCTATGGGCAGCATATAGAACAGTGCCCAGACATGGCAGGCACTCAATAAATATTTGTATGTGGATGAATGTGATAGAAGTCAGTGTGTGTGTGTGTGTGTGTAATTGGAACTTTGAAAGAATGGCATCTGTGGGGTCAGTATCAGATTCTTTACCGTCTGAACCACCAAGGAAGCCCATAACCGTGAAACCATTTTATATTTTCTCCTACTCTTTTAACCTACTGCATGAGACTTTATGAATTTTCTGGTCATTTTAAGGTAGCAATCAGTACTTGTTACTTTGAATACTTAAGATGCCTGAGGTAATGAAAGTATTTTTTAAATTTCATGCTTTAAAATTAAAGTTTTTCTTATCTGTCAGCCTGGCCCTATTGTAGATGGTCATATTCAGTGGGGCTTAGTAGATGCCTATCGTTCCTTACTTATCTCTTTTCCATGCCCCAGTTTGCTAATCTTCTTTCTCCAGTGTTTGAGCAGGGTGCAGGGAGAAGGAGGTTCTTACTTGGCTGATACTGTCAGAAACTAGTTTTAGTGTTTGGCAGGTATCTAAAGTCATTTTTTTTTTTTTGACAGAGAGATGCTTTCTTTATTGGTGTAGATATTTCTCCTATACCAATTTACTTTAAGGTGAGTAAATTCAGCTCCTCTAGCTGTTCACTTATAGCTCCTTTACAAATCTCTAGGCAGTTAAAAAATCAACTTTATCAAAGTATAATTAAACACAATAAAATGCACAGATTTTAAGTATACAGGTTGATGAGTTTTGACAAATGTATATATACACCCATGTAACCACCTCTGAAATCAAGATATAGAAAATTTACCTCATGCTGTTAGACAGGCAATCAAACCCACCCTCAGACAACCTTTTATCTATTTAGAAATATCCAGGCATTTGACACCATATCTCTTGCTTCCTTCTGGGGAAGTCTCCTCAACATTTCAGATGGTCTCTCTGAAGAGACCAAGATAAAGAACAAGATATGGACAAGATAAAAAAACCCTAACTAGGTTTCTTTTTTTTTTTTTTCCTAACTAGGTTTCTTTTATGGCTTATATCTGATCTAGGGGGAGCACTCATGAATCACTTGTCCTAAAAAACAATGCCAATCTCACCATCACTACCTCCTCTTGCTCTGCCGTAGAACAGATAGCTAGCTCTTCTCTCCTTTTTGAGATTTTCCAGGTATAAGTCAGGCATGAGTTCTCTGTATCCCTCCACCCATTAACTGTATCAATCTCGGCAAGTGATTTCCTTATACCCTTTCAAAACTAAACTGGGGGTGGGACTCAAAGCCCACTAGTAATTCTCTCCAAGGATACTTTTCCAATGTCTGAATTTCTGGCCCCTTTCTCAAGGTGGGTAAGGAATTAAGACTTTGAGACTTTTCATATCCCATTTTTTGGCAAGTCTTAAATGGTTATCTAAAACTTCACCTTAGAAAGAAGTATCTGATGTTTTGGATCCTTGAAAAAAAAATCATGTCCAATTCTTTGTGACTGAATGGACTGTACCCCGCCAGGCTCCTCTATCCTATGGAATAGGAATTCCTCTGTGGAATTCTCCTGGCAAGAACACTGGAGTGGATTGCCATTGATTCCTGAGTAGAGACCAAGACTCAACTCTCCCAAGATGCATATGAACCATCAGGGAGGATGCCAGTTGTTCAGGAATTTGGGGGGATATTATTGACCTGAAAAGGTGTCAGTTCTTGGGTCAAAGAGAAGTTCAGTTCAGTTTAGTCGCTCAGTCGTGTCTGACTCTTTGTGACGCCATGGACTGCAGCACATCAAGCCTCCCGGTCCATCACCAACTCCTGGAGTTTACTCAAACTCATGTCCATCGAGTCAGTGATGCCATCCAACCATCTCATCCTCTGTTGTCCCCTTCTCCTCCTGCCTTCAATCTTTTGGAGCATCAGGGTCTTTTCCAATGAGTTAGATCTTCGCATCAGGTGGCCAAAGTATTGCATTTTCAGTTTCAGCATCAGTCCTTCCAATGAACATTCAGGACTGATTTCCTTTAGGATGGACTGGTTGGATCTACTTGCTTTCCAAAGGACTCTCAAGAGTCTTTTCCAACTCCGCAGTTCAAAAGCATCAATTCTTCAGCACTCAGCTTTCTTTATAGTCCAACTCTCACATCCATATATGACTACTGGAAAAAACCATAGCTTTGACTAGATGGACCTTTGTCAGCAAAGTAATGTCTCTGCTTTTTAATATGCTGTCTAGGTTGGTCATAGCTTTTCTTCCAAGGAGCAAGCATCTTTTAATTTCACGGTTGCAGTCACCATCTGCAGTGATTTTGGAGCCCTCCAAAATAAAGTCTGCCACTGTTTCCACTGTTTCCCCGTCTATTTCCCATGAAGTGATGGGACCAGATGCCATAATCTTAGTTTTCTGAATATTGAGCTTTAAATCAGCTTTTTCACTCTCTTTCACTTTCATCAAGAAGCTCTTTAGTCCCTCTTTACTTTCTGCCATAAGGGTGGTGTCATTTGCATATCTGAGGTTATTGATATTTCTCCTGGCAATCTTGATTCCAGCTTTTTCTTCATCCAGTCCAGCATTTCTTATGATGTACTCTGCATATAAGTTAAATAAGTAGGGTAACAATATACAGCCTTGACATACTTCTTTCCTGGTTTAGAACCAGTCTGTTGTTCCATGTCCAGTTCTAACTATTCTTCTTGACCTGCATACAGATTTCTCAGGAGGTAGGTCAGGTGGTCTGGTATTCCCATTTCTTGAAGAATTTTCCTCAGTTTGTTGTGATCTACACAAAGACTTTGGCAAAGTCAATAAAGCAGTAGATGTTTTTCTGGAACTCTCTTGCTTTTTCAATGATTCAACAGATGTTGGCAATTTGATCTCTGGTTCCTCTGCCTTTTCTAAATCCAGCTTGAACATCTGGAAATTCTCAGTTTCGTGTACTGTTGAAGCCTGGCTTGGAGAATTTTGAGTATTACTTTGCAGGTGTGTGAGATGAGTGCAATTGTGTGGTAGTTTGAGCATTCTTTGGCATTGCTTTTCTTTGGGATTGGAATGAAAACTGACCTTTTTGAGTCCTGTGGCCACTGCTGAGTTTTCCAAATTTGCTGGCATATTGAGTGCAGCTCTTTCACAGCATCATCTTTTAGGATTTGAAATAGCTCAACTGGAATGCCATCACCTCCACTAGCTTTGTTCGTAGTGATGCTTCCTAAGGCCTACTTGACTTCACATTCCAGGATGTCTAGCTCTAGGTGAGTGATCACACCATTGTGATTATCTGGGTTGTGAAGATCTTTTTTGTATAGTTCTTCTGTGTATTCTTGCCACCTCTTCTTAATATCTTCTGCTTCTGTTAGGGCCCTACCATTTCTGTCCTTTATTGAGCCCATCTTTGCATGAAAATGTCCCTTGATATTTCTAATTTTCTTGAAGAGATCTCTAGTCTTTCCCATTCTATTGTTTTCCTCTATTTCTTTGCATTGATCACTGAGGAAGGCTTTTTTTAAATCTCTCCTTGCTATTCTTTGGAACTCTGTGTTCAAATGGGTATATCTTTCCTTTTCTCCTTTGTCTTTCTATTCTCTTCTTTTCACAGCTATTTGTAAGGCCTCTTCAGACAACCATTTTGCCTTTTTGCATTTCTTTTTCTTGGGGATGGTCTTGATCACTGCCTTCTGTACAATGTCACAAACCTCCATCCATGGTTCATCAGGCACTCTGTCTATCAGATCTAGTCCCTGAATTTATTTATCACTTCCACTGTATAATCATAAGGGATTTGATTTAGGTCATAGCTGAATGGTCTAGTGGTTTTCCCTACTTTCTTCAATTTAAGTCTGAATTTGGCAATAAAGAGTTCATGATCTGAGCCACAGTCAGCGCCCAGTCTTGTTTTTGCTGACTGTATAGAGCTTCTCCATTTTTGGCTGCAAAGAATATAATCAATCTGATTTTGGTGTTGACCATCTGGTGATGTCCATGTGTAGAGTCTTCTCTTTTGTTGTTGGAAGAGGGTGTTTGCTATGACCAGTGTATTCTCTTGGCAAAATTCTACTACCTTTGCCCTGCTTCATTCTGTACTCCAAGGCCAAATTTGCCTGTTACTCCAGGTGTTTCTTACTTCCTACTTTTGCATTCCAGTCCTCTATAATGAAAATCTTTTTTGAGTGTTAGTTCTAGACGGTCTTGTAGGTACTCATAGAACCATTCAACTTCAGCTTCTTCAGCATTACTGGTCGGGGCAGAGACTTGGATTACTGTGATACTGAATGGTTCGCCTTGGAAATGGACAGAGATCATTCTGTCATTTTTTAGATTGCATCCTAGTACTGCATTTCAGACACTTTTTGTTGACTATGATCGCTACTCCATTTCTTCTAAGGGATTCTTGCCCACCGTAGTAGATATAATGATCATCTGAGTTAAATTCACCCATTCCAGTCTATTTTAGATCACTGATTCCTAAAATGTCGATGTTCACTCTTGCCATCTCCTGTTTGAACACTTCCAATTTGTTTTGATTCATGGACCTCACATTCCAGATTCCTGTGCAATATTGCTCTTTACACCACCAGTCACATCCACAACTGGGTGCTGTGTTTTCTTTGGCTCTGTCTCTTCATTCTTTCTGGAATTATTTCTCCACTGATCTCCTGTAGCATATTGGGCACCTACTGACCTGGGGAGTTCCTCTTTCAGTGTCCTATCTTTTTGCCTTTTCAAACTGTTCATGGGGTTCTCAACGCAAGAATACTGAAGTGGTTTGCCATTGCCTTCTCCAGTGGACCACGTTTTGTCAGAACTCTCCAACATGACCCGTCCATCTTGGGTGGCCCCACATGGCATGGCTCATAGTTTCACTGAGTTAGACAAGGCTGTGGTCCATGTGAACAGATTGGTTAGTTTTCTGTGACTGTGGTTTTCAGTCTGTCTGCCCTCTGATGGTGAAGGATACAGACGCTTATGGAAGCTTCCTGATGGGAGATACTGACTGAGGGAGAAACTGGGTCTTGTTCTAATGGGCGGGGCCATGCTCAGTAAATCTTTAATCTAATTTTCTATTGATGGGCAGGGCTGTGTTCCCTCCCTGTTTGACCCGAGGCCAAACTATGGTGGAGGTGATGAAGATAATGGTGACTGCCTTCAAAAGGTCCCATGCACACACTGCTACACTCAGTGCCCCCAACCCTGCAGCAGGCCACTGCCAACTCACGCCTCTGCCGGAGACTCCTGGACACTCATGAGCAAGTCTGGGTCAGTCTCTTGAGGGGTTACTGCTCCTTTCTCCTGGGTTCTGGTGCACAAGGTTCTGTGTGTGCCCTCCAAGGGTCTGTTCCCCCAGTCCTGTGTAAGTTCTGGCAGCTCTATGGTGGGGTTAATGGCGACCTCCTCCAAGAGGGCTGATGCCACACCCAGGTCTGCTGCACCCAGAGCCCCTGCCCCTGCAGCGGGCCACTGCTGACCCGGACCCCTGCAGGAGATGCTCAGACACAGTCTGACTCAGCCTCTGTGGGGGCTCTGGGTCCTGGTGCACACAGGTATGTTGCAGCCCTCTGAGTGTCTCTGGTGGGCATGGGGTTTGATTCTAAATGTGATTTCACCCCTCCTACCGTCTTGCTGTGGCTTCTCCTCTGCCCTTGGACGTGGGATATCTCCTCAAAGTCACTCTTCAAAGAGAAGAGAAGGCGGCAAAATCTTGAGCTGTCCTACCAAGGCAAGAACAATCTCTATTCTTTTTTTGTCCAGAAACTCTCCTTTGGCTTCTTACTACCAACTGTTCACAGCTGCCTCCTCCTTTTGGTATCCAGGCCAGCAAAAGACTCACCCTGAATCCCTCAGATAAACCTGGTAAGGGTGCCTGGGTGAATATGCTTGTGCCGGGCCCTGGCAAATTTTATGGTTGCTCTGGGCATGGGAACGATTATTAGATCCTTCTTTTCCCTTCCTCACATTCCCTCTCTTCACCCATTACTTCTTTAACAGGAGGGAAAGGGACAGGGCGCAACTTTTGAAATAATTCACACAACATAAACCAATTAGAATCAAATGGGATAATGATAGCAGACAAAACTAGATCTTGATCCTCAATCAGCAAGTGAAATGACACACCCAGAAGTGCCATGACATTTCCAAGGCATTGCTGAGAGACCAAGGAAAGGGCAGTGGCCCAAATACCGGAAATCTCCGCCCCTTCCCCCAAAGAGTTGGAATCCTCCCACTCATTAGCATGTTAAATTGCCCAGCCTATAAAAACTAAAGTGAAAGTGAAGTCGCTCAGTCGTGTCTGACTCTTTGTAACCCCATGGACTGTAGCCCACCAGGGTCCTCCGTCCGTGGGATTTTCCAGGCAAGAGCACTGGAGTGGGTTGCCATTTCCTTCTCCAGGGGGTCTTCCCGACCCAGGGATGGAGCCCAGGTCTCCCACATTGCAGGCAGACGCTTTGCGGTGACCCACACTCTGTCTGTGGAGCTTGCTTCTCTCTGTATCTGAATAAATCTACTTACCTATCATTTTGTCTCTCACCAAATTCTTTCTGCGATGAGATATCAAGAACCTGAGCTTCATTAGCACCAAAAACCAGGTACTGTGGGTTTTGGCTGGGTTTGAGTCCCAGCCATGTGGGTTCAAGTCCCAAACTGGGCTTTGGATGGTTCGAGTCCCAGCACATGGGTTCCAGTAGCTATCTGTGGTAAACGGTTTCACTTCCACATGTGCTTGTCTGGATTAGAATTTGGAAGGGTTGGTAGAGGGAGGCCTGACATGACCTTTTCTTGAAATGCTGTAATTCTGACAGATGTCTGGGGCGTATTCTTTACCTTACTTTGCCTGACCGGGGCACAGCCTTTTAGGGAATGAAGAGGCTGAGCCCCTGGAGTGAGAGTGGCAGTGTGGTATTCCACTGGTTTCCAGGGGCTCTTATCTCTCCTTAAGTTGTGTAAATCCAAGGGAGGAAGAGCAATGACTCTAGTCAGGAGGCCATGAGTGACTGTGTTTCATAAAAAGAGGCCTGAAAAGTACAACTGGAAACTAGATCCTAAAGGATAAAATTCACATTGAAAGGACAGGTAAAAGACAGTTTTAGGAAAAATAAAAGGTAGCAGATTTCATTCATTTACTCACTAATAGAAAAACATTAATAATCCAAGTGTTAGCATTTTGCTTAGTTATTCAAATTAAAAAATGAAACAATTGTTATCCTCAAGGTGATCATCATGGCCTAGTAGAGGAGAAAACCACAGTAAAATAGGCATGTAAATGATACACAGTCAAATCATGGGAACCAAAAATAAGAAAAATGTATAAGGTGGTCTTGTGCAAGGAAGAGGCACACAACTCAGAGTAGGGAACTGGGTGTCAGTGAAGGCTCCCAGAGGAAGCAACTAAAGCTACGGAGGTTGAAGAGCAGATAGACCTCAGCTAGACAAAGGAAAGAAGGTATTCTAAGAGGAGAGAATGGAAAGGGCCAAGGCACAGTGGCTTCTGAAGATAGTGGGACCTTTGGGGGAATTGCAAATAATTTTGTATATGCAGCAGAAAGTGACAATGAAGCTGGAGAGGTAGGCACCACCAAGGCAGGAAAGCTCTGATGATTCACTAATGGACTTTAAACTGGCAAGTGACACGATCTGATTTGGATTTTTGAAAGATCATTCTCTGTGGTGTGCATAATGGATTGGGAATAAGCAGAATCAGAGGCAGGGAGGTCTGAGAGGAGGATGTTGGCACAGTCTAGGCAGGGAACAATGAAATCTATGGGATTGGGAACAAATATGAGGAGAAAGACTAAAGATATTTCTAAGACAAAGTGTATGGAACTTGGTAACAGGATAGATTGGATTAGAGGGACGGAAGGGAGCTGTCTAGAAAGACTTCTAGTGTTTTGGTTTGAGCAACTGGGTGGTAGTGCTATTCAGGGAAACAAAAATAGAGAAGCAAATTTCAATGTTCTTTCATTTTATTTGTTCATTTATTCAACAGATATTTATTAAAGACCCATTATATATTGTTCACAGACAGGTAAATTAGTGATTATAATGCCCTGTGATAAATATCACTGACAGTGACAATTATATACATGGGAGCAACTGAATACATCGGACAGACATGTAAAAGTCACACTGAGGAATAAGGGTGAGCTCTTGCAGGAGACAGTGCCTAATCTGAGTGTTTATTTTTTTAAATCGAGGACAAACTCTATTAACACAAAACATTCTCATAACCCTTTTTAAGTATACAATGCAGTGGCACTTGGTACATTCACAATGTTGTTCAACCATTACTTCTATTTAGTTCCAACTATTCTGAGTTTCTGGAGGGTGACTAGAAGTTTACTAGATGAAGAAGGGAGTAGGGAAAGCATGTTAGGATATGACAACAGATGCTGATGACAAGAATACCAGAAAGAGCATGACTGGAGTGAATGCAGATGGGGGAGAAGTAGAAGACAATGCTAGAGAGGGCCGAAAAATAAAACACGCAAATTTTAACTAGATCCTGAGGTGTGCAAGACTCTTCAAGGATGCTAAGCTGGGGCTTGACACAATCAAGTTTGCAGTTCAGAAAGATGACTCTGGAAATGGTACTCGTGATACTTTAGACAGGAGAAAGCCAGAAACATGAGTGGGGAGATTTTCTGCAGTAATCCATGTGGGAGATGATCCAAATACGAACAAGGGCAAAGGTAATAATGGAGGGAACTGAAAGCAAGACAATGGAGATGCTCAATGTATATCACTTGATGACTTATTAGACACCAGACTACACAGGAAGAGCACAGTATTCTGCCTTGGGTGACTCGGATGACAGTAATGACATCCTGGGGTGAAATTTGGGGGGAATATATTTAATACAGGTTGGTGAGTTTCCTGAGATTCAACTAAGTGAAGTGTCTTAGGGTCAGTTTGATAAATGAATCTGGACCTCAGAAGAGAGATCTAGGATAGAAAGAGAGCTGAGAATCTTCTTTTTACTGGTAAATAAAGCCATGATGTTGTAAGAGATGACTCAGGAAAAGTGTACAGGGAAAATGAGCAGAGAACCTAGGGTTGAGCTCTGGGGACTGATATTTAAGGTCTGCAAACAGGATATAAATATACAGTTAAAAGACGCTGGGGCCAAGACAGAGTTTAGTAACGGGGGGAAAGAAAAGTGGAATGGAAGTAAAGAAGTAGAGAAAGAGTGGGGGAAGGGAAACACTGGTCTCACTTGAAAGAGGGCAGGTGTCAGGAGTCTACAGACTGATGCTATTGCTTGGCCTGAGTTACTATCACTGGGACCCCAACAGACCATATGAATCTCTCCACTCCAAAATAAGCAGTTTATTACTTATCTATAAACTTATTAGAAACAGTTTCTCAAGTACATACAATTTCTTCTCAAAATAATTTTATGGAATGAAGACAAATGTTCACCAGTTATGGCTTATGTCCCTCAAGAAAAGATTTTTAAAATCCCCTGCATTTTCCCTGTCCCAGTTCTGAGGCCTGAAAAGGTGTCAGTTCTTGGGTCAAAGAGAAGAGAAGGCAGCAAAATCTTGAGCTGTCCTACCAAGGCAGGAACAATTTCTATTCTTTTTTTGGTTCAGAAACTCTCCTTTGGCTTCTTATGACCAACTGTTCCCAGCTGTCTCCTCCTTTTGGTACCCAGCCCAGCAAAAGATTTACCTGAATCCCTCAGATAAAGCTGGTGAAGGTGCCTGGGTGAATATGCTTGTGCGGGGCCCTGGCAGATTTTATGGTTGCTCTGGGTATGGGAACGATTATTAGATCCTTCTTTTCCCTTCCTCACATTGCCCCTCTTCACTCAGTATCTCCACATGTGCTTGTCCAGATTAGAACTTGGAAGGCAGGGGGAGGCCTGAGATGACTTCTTCTTGAAATGCTGTAACTCCGACAGCTGTCGGGCTCATTCTCTACTCTGCCCTGCCTTACCTGGGCACAGCCTTCGAGGGAATGAGGGGCTGAGCCCCAGGAGTGAGTGGAAGCACGACTTTATGCTATTTCCAGGGGCTCTAGTCTCTCCTTATGAAGTTTCGTGAATGCAAGAGAGGAAGAGCAATGACTGCCTCCTCTGGGGCTTCCCCAAAGACCTCTACCTTTTATGAGGAAAGCTGTTTCTCTTGGGAAATCTGGCCTTCATGGTCTTGCCGGAAGTGATGAGGGCCCCAAAGCCCTGTTTGTGGGAAAACGCGTAGGCAGAGCGTCGAGAGGCTGGGTGTTTCAGTTTGGTCCTGAATGGGTATGGCAGCGGATGCCTCATGCAGTGATGAATTCTGTCAATAATCTACAGTCGGAGCACGGGGACAGGGTTTTATCCACAGAGGCAAAGGCTAAGAGGGCCATGAATTCTATTTGGGTGGATTCCTGTTGCACTCACCTGGTCCACGCTGACGGGCCAGAACAGCGGTTTGAGAAACTGGTACCCAACCACAGGCAGCATGCAGAGGATGATGCTGAGGACAACACACAGCCACATCTGCGGCAGGTTCAGAGTGTTCCTGGCCACACCTGTGAACAAAGCGCCAGAGAGGAAAGGCGGGACCAGAGCCTGGAGGAAGGGGGCTGTCAGCCTGAACTTAGGTACTTCTCCAGTCCAGAGAAAGAAGTTACTGATTGGAAACAGTTTAGTCTCCTGAGAAATAATACAAATGCTAAAGGACTGTACTGGGGTCCTTGGTGTAGCCAAGGCCACTGAATTCACAGGCTTTTGTCTCCCTCTAAAGGCCAGGCCAGGCAGCAGCGGCGGGGGTAGGTTCCAGGAGTCCCAGAGCACTGACAGAGACACAAAAATGGGATGGGGGTTTTGGAGGGAAAAAATGAGTGGCTTGACAAAAAATAGGAACCAGTTATATACAGTAACATCTGTCTGTTATTTTGTCCTCATCAGAGTGCAGACGAGTGAGGGGAAAATTAACACAGGAGCTAAGAAGGCATTATGTCATAATAGGAAGGACATCTGACTGGGAACCAGGAGGGCTAGATTTGAGTCATTAAAAAAACTTCCAGTCTCTAAAGTAGTGCAATAATTCTTGTGCTGTCTATCTCTCAGTGTGCTTGCAATGCTCAAATTAGGTAAGAAACTTAAAAATATCTTAGAGGCTCTAATAAGGTAAAGTAGTTCCCCTAGCTAGATTTTGAGTCCTTTTAAGGCTGAGATCATGTCTCAATCATATCTATATCCACGGAGTCTAATACATAGCAGTAGCTGCTCAGTAAACATTTAATAAACAGATATACTTGGCTCACACCCCCGCCCCCAGCCCCAGCCCCTTGCACACTGGGCAGAGCCTTACCTAGGAACTGGAAGACGTCGGGGAACAGTAAGCATAAGCCATCACTGTACAGGAAGAATAAGATGCAAAAGTAGAAACCCAGGCTGCCCCAGGTGAAGACATGGCTTATCATCGTCCAGTAGGTTGTCTCCAGCGTAATCTGAAAAGCACCCTCTTATGTACATTAGTCTACAACCCAGGATCTATCAGTCACCTCCCTTCTCCCATTTCATAAAAGAGGACTCTCCCTTCCCGCCTTCTCTCCCTCCTTCCCTTCCTCTCTTCCAGACAGGCTCCCACACAATCCCCTTACCCCACCGCCAGCCACACCTGCATTGTGACCACACAGAGCAAGGAGGTCTGCACTAGCAGGGAGAAGGACTGGTAGTCGGAGATCTCCTTCCCATCCTTGCGCTCTGAATTGAAAACAGTCCCCATAGGGATAAAGTAGAGCACAAAAGAACTGTAGATCCCGTGTAGCAAACACTTCACAAATTCCTTCTTGTTGAAATAGAGGTTGTGCTGGCCTGGCTCATACAGCTCTGGGAAGCGTAGGCTCCATGTTTCATTCACGTCCTGGAAGCACCAGAGGGTAAGGAGGAAGGCTCAGGGTCTCTCCAAAGAGGGTCCCATCTCCAGAAGAGTACAGGCTCCTCCCCTCACTGAGTTTGCTCTTAGGCTGCCTAGGAGACTCCTCATGGAGTACTTGAGATGTAGAACCAGAGAACACAGCAGTGGCCACAGACCCTTTCCAAAGCCCTACTCTCTAGGCAGGGATACACATGGTGGAAGAAAGCTAGGAGGTCAAGATGGGGAGTTAAGCCACTGGGGAACTCAGCTGAGCGAATGACATGGGACCATCTTCATCTCCTAAATCTAAAACTTTGGGTAACAAGGATTGAGGCTGAATGACAGAACTCATCCTCTTGCTGCTCTGAGGCTGGCAGCTACTTCATGGAGAGTTTCCTTCCTACCCTGATGGAGACCAGGAACCAAGATCCCATGATATCTTCTTTCAGCTACTTTATTTCTCTTTGGAGGCTCCTTTTTTATTCCAGGTACCCAGGACGGGAGGTTGGGTAGAAGAGGGAGAGGCAGGGCACCAGGACCCTCAATGCCAAGGGAAATTCCCGAGAGGACTAGACAGTACCCCCCAGGCTGACTCCCTGTGATTTGAGGAATCATACCCACACTTCCAAGCTTGGCCTTCAGGATTCTCACCTAGGCCTCACTGCACTGGCTTATCCCAGTGTCTCTTTACGGGTCTCTCCTTTCTGGAGTCCCTTGATTTATCTAGTCCTGCCCCAACAACTATTTCCTTCCACTTTTGTACATGCTCCATTTATTGAACAGCACAATGTCTGTGCTTCTCTCTATGAAGAAAAAATTGACACAGAAAAATTTGGGTTTCTACAGCCAATGATTATTCTCTGTGGCAGAGCATACTTTACTTTATCCAACGATACCTCTCCAGGTGGTGAGTTCCCTCCCTTGCTCTAGAAATGACTCTATTTACTTTTGACTTTGGAGCCTATCTCTTGACTGCTGCTGTCCTCCTCATTCCTCGGAATACTCTTCAAGGGGCCAGGGGCTTCAGCCTTGACTAAGAGGTTTGTTGCTGGTCTTACCTGATCAAACAGACTCAAGCCCAGGACAGGGAGGGAGGTGTAGACCAGGTTGTAGAAAGTGATAAACCAGGTATCATAAACTGTCTGGAAGAACACCAAGGAGATTTCTGAGATCCCTCTCTTCTCCAAAGTCTCAGCTCTACCTCGCAGCTCTAAGAGAACCCCTTCTGCCCTCCACCTACCCAGCACCATGATAACCTAGAGCATGGTTTGGATTTCTGAAATCTGACCGAGAAAGCTGACTGCAGACTCTGTTCGGTCCCTGGTCCCAGGCTGGGGCAAGGCCACATTACACTTGTTTGTGCCCAGTCTGATGAGGCTGATTTAGACCAACTCCACCATGACCTGTATTGCTCCTCTCTGCGTGGAAAGGACCCAGAGTGGCTTCCAGGGAACGCTGAGTGTACCCCTGCACTCCCAGGCATGTAAGCCTCTGTGTTCTTTATCTGCTTTACGGCATTCAGTAGTTTCTTTAACCCTGGACACCTTCTAACACTGGTAAGCAGGACAGACCCATGAGCCTACAGAAGCTACTTTCTTTCCTAGCCACAAGAGGTCAGCAGTAACATGTACATATACAGACACCTCCCAGAAGCCACAGTGGTGTCTCTAGACACTGGGGGCAGACAAGCCCGCTATTGTCTGCTGACTGGTCTGTTTTCCCTGGAGCCTAAGGTCATAAAGGTAGTAGGGATCTCCCAAGATAATCGTTCCGGAGGTTGTTTCTCTTTGGGAATCCTTGGGAATCCTGAGAAACTTCTTATAGGAAAAAGGGAATTCTCATAGAACATCAACAGCCAAGGGTCACTTCTCCCCACTTCTGTGGAGATTTCATACTCATTAGAGCAACAACAGTGTTTGGCAGGGTGGTATGTCTGGGTGAGGAAGAAGTAAAGAGAAGCTGTGTTTCCAAGTGTGGCTACAGGTAAATGCCAGAACCGGCCCATCTGGCAAGACCCAAAGGCCTCCTGAGGCTTAGCCTGTTCCATAAAGATTACTCTGGATCCTAAAAAACTCAGACCCAGGAATCTCACCCTCACCACCCCCCACCTCCATTACATATGTTTGGAAACTCTAGGTCTCTATGTCATGGAAAAGATGAAAATATCTTCTGGGAGAGTTCTGTGGGTAGAAGTCAAGGCTGAGTCAGAGCCAGGCCAGAGCTTCGAAGTCTAAGGTTAAGTGCAGGGCTTAGGAGACGGGATCATCATGGGTGAGTTTAAAGGATGGATGTTGGCATGTCACACACAGGTTTCTAGAGGTGAAAACGGGTCTGAACTGGCTGAAGTGGAGGAAGATTAGAGAAGGCCCACTTGACCAGAGTGGAGAATGCCATTTGAGCACTTACCTGTGCAGAAAACCCGCTGTAGAAGGCATACCAGACGTGCACCAGGGTGAAGGTGAAGTTTTTGTAAAAGAAGTAGCTTAGAAACTTGCACATGCGGTTATAGGACCAGCGGCCATGAACCAAGAGCAGACGCTGAAGATAGCGGAACTGGGATAAGGCATAGTCGCTGCTGAGCATGGCCTGCATCCCCTCCTGGCCACTGATGCCAACTCCAATGTGGGCAACTGCAAAGGAACCCCAGGAAATTCTCAGTCAAAGAGCTTGCTCTCTGGGCTCACAGCCTGGGAAGTGTATGATTAAGGCTGAGATCACGTTTCATGTACCTCTTATTTTACACCTGAAAAACACTGGTAGGCCTAGCGGAAGTGGTATTTGCTCACAGGGGTCTTTCCTCCTTAGTGGACTTCCCTTCCCCCACAAGTCAGAAAACAGCCCCTTCATTCACACGTTGTTTTGGATGCTGCCCCTCGAGATTACCAGGCATGGCTAGCATCTGTAGAAGTCTGTCCCTGACGGTCTTTGTACTTCCTACAGCCATCTGGGCTCTCCCCTACTGCCCAGATGCTCAGGTAAAAAATTTCTTGTTATCTCTTTAGCCCACTTAAAGATTCAGGATGGATATCAACCTAACACATCATTTATTTATCTAAGTTTATCTAAGGAGCTAAACTCCCAACTGTTGGGAGAATAGTTATGTACATACTTTGTTAGTAAGAAATGAGTTCCTCAGGAAGCTGAAGGTGTCTTTTTCTGGATAAAGCAAGGGAGACTTGGCTTCAATCCCTGGGTCAGGAAGATTCCCTGGAGAAGGGAATGCTATGCCCTCCAGTATTCTTGCTTGGAAAATTCCATTGACAGAGGAGCCTAGCAGGCTACAGGTCACAGGGTCGCATAGGGTCAGACATGACTGAGCGACTAATACTCTCACTTTTATGCTTGATGGAAGACAAGACTTAAATTTCTAAAAGTTTTAATTGGCCTGTTGTAGTATAGATTAAATTCTTTGATCTCCTGGCACTCTGATTGCACTGCTTAACAGAATAACTAAAACCTCTGAGGCCCTAAAAGTCAAAGAAGTTCTAGAAACTGGAGAAAGAGAGCAAGAACACTTCCTAGTGTTGAAACTGAGATTGGCATGTATGCTAGTGTTTTCAGTATGGGGAGAGAGGCTGGACTAGAGGACCCCTAGACGTTATCATAGCTCACAGAACTACAAGCTGCTGGAGGCTCACAACAGTCAGCTGAAATTAACACCAGTTTCAGCCATTTGCTTCCATTACTCTGAAGCGTCAGTAAGTTTGCTATTCTTCTCCAGCCAGGGGAGTCAGGGCAAGCTCTTGGGAATACTGCCTCGGAGAGGAAAAGATCCCTGCATCAGGCTGCACGGCTAATTCCCTGGTTGGGCAGCCCTGCTGTCTGCCTAACCTTGCTCAACTCTACAGCCTTCAACAAAGGAACCAACCGTGACTCCGGCCCCAGGGCCCTTTCTGGGGGCTCTGACACCATCTCAACAAGATGGGCGTTTTGTTTGCGTAGCTTGTTGCTCTCTGAGTATGTGCTCGTGTTCATGTTGGGGCCATGGGTATCTGAGTGCGTGAGTGTTACACGCGTGAATCTGAATGTGTGTGCATGGCCGTATGTAATGATGCATAAATAAGTGGGTACTCAGGTGCCGAGGAACATGAATGAAGTTGCAGAACAATATAAATGTACAATACATACAGGAGATATGCAGGAGAATGGACCAGCACCACAGTGCCACGCACATCAGTCTTGCCCATGGGAGAAGGAGAGGGCCGGCCCGTGGCCAGGCACTGCTGCCCCCAGCCCCTCCACATGCCTTTGATCATGCTGACGTCATTGGCTCCATCACCGATGGCCAGTGTCACCGCCCTCTTGTACTTCTTCACCAGTTCTACCACCTGGGCCTTCTGGAGGGGCGTCATCCGGCAGCAGATCACCCCCTTGCACATGCACGCCGTCCGCAGCAGTTCCAACTCCAGGTTTCCTTCTAGAGCGTGGGCCTGCAGGACCAGGACACACCTACATTCCAGGCTGCCCCCAAAGCTCTTGGGACAGAACCTTCCTCGGCCCTCTCTTTCCCCTCCATTCTCCCCTCGCAGGCAGAGCTGCTCCCAAGATGCTTCATTCCCAGGGAAGCCAAGCCCCCAGGTCAGTTCTAGGCATTCTGACCCAGCTTCCAGTGGGAAACCATGAGAGTCTCCCACTAGGTCAAATTGATTGACTGGGTTAAAAGGCCCAGAGACCTTTTGGAGGACCTGGTTCGGCTCACTTCCCCTCTTCCTCAAGTAATGGGCCACATCAGCAGTGAAGAATTTGGAAAAGGAAGGAATAGGCCCTTGGCTTCTCTTTCCTCATTACTCCTGCCTAGAGAAGGCCGGGGAAAGGTGTCTGACAGGGAGGGGGCCTAGGGTAACTCAAGGAATAGCAAAAGGATCTTGAAATTTCCTGGAAGTGGGTTGGACCTAGGAACAGAGTTCCTTGGAAGAAGAGAACAGAGTTGTAGGTCTGCATTGCCCACCAGACTGCAGCCGGTGATGATTAAGCCATAGCTGCCACTGGGCGCCTCCTCGGGTATTTTGAAGGGCGGCTGGGGCTTTGTGGCGAGGTAGCTGTTTACGGGGTCTGATTCCAGTAGAGAGTCGGGTTTCATCTTTTCCCGTGCTGACCTGCAAGCCAAGAGTGATGATTAACGTCTGACCGGAAGCCCTAGAGCCGAGGGAGGACAAGGCGTCCCAAGGTGGAAACGGGCCAGACGGACACAGAACGTCTGCAGGGTGCCTCCCGGGGCCTCAGACTCGACCGCCTCCCGAGACCCAGCCCCGCCTACGTGTTATCTGCCCATGACACTTCTCCACCTGCGCACGCTCCTTGAGCTCTAAAGCTTCCTCACGAAATTCTCTCCGATATTTTAGGTTTCTGTTTTGCCCTCCCCCACTTCTCTGTTTCTCTGGTAATGCGGGGGCCACACTGGGGGCAGAGATGGGCGGGAAATCTCGGTTCTGGTGACAGGCTGTGGCAGCTCTTCCCTCATACCTGAGTTCTCCCCCAACAGTCTCATCGTCGTTGCCTTTCACGATAAATATCTCATCCATCTCGTCCTCGAATATGTTGCAGGCATAGGCAATGTTCACAGCAGTCTCTGCAGGGCAAGGGGGGACGCAGGTCGCAGCTGGCTGGGACAGGGGCTTTACGGTGCAGACGCACAAGGAGCAGACAGCGGGCTGCAGACCCCGTGCGTCCACATTTGCCTCGGAGGCAGCTGAACGCGTTTTTCACGAGTCAGCAGAGACGATATTCAAACATCCACAGGACAGACTTGTAAGTTATCCATCAATAACCAGGATCATTCTGGCTTAGCTTCCCCTAGGAAGCTTGCCTTATTACTTAAAGCAATTCTAGCCTGTACTCACTTCTCCAGGCAATCTGGATATACTTTCTTGAATAGTACTGTGTCCGTTTCTATGCTAGATTTTATGGGGGACTGAGATATATTTAGGCTGTAGCATTGGTCAGGCAAGGAACTCCCCTTTACCTTGTTTATCTCCAGTTAAAACCCAAATTTTAATCTTGGCTTTGTTCAGGGTGAGGATCGTCTCAGGTACTCCATCCTGCAGCTTGTCTTCTATGGCTGTGGCCCCTAACAGCTTCAAACAGAGATATCAATGAGAGAGGAAAAGGAAGAGACTCATGGCATTTTGTTGTTGATCAGTCGCTCAGTCATATCTGACTCTCTGTGACCCCATGGACTGCAGCACGCCGGGCTTCCCTGTCCCTCACTACCTCCCACAGTTTGTTCAACTCATGTCCGCTCAGTTGATGCCATCCAACCATCATCCTCTGTCACCCCTTCTCCCCCTGCCTTCAATCTTTCCCCGCATTTAGTGGTATCCAACAACTTGACTGGCACCTTAGCATCCTCTTTAGCAAGCTGGCTCTGTCCTGGCAAGAGGGCCTCAATGGCATAAAACTCACGACCCCCTGCCCTTCAACAGACACACTTCTTCAATCACACACTGACATCAAATTTAGAAATAGATTATAAGGAATAAAAAGAGGGAAGAAGACTAAGTCATACATGAAGCTTTGTGCCACTTCTAAATCCTCTGTTTCTCAACACACTTTTCCTTCTCCCTTGCTTTCAGAGCACGTTTCCTGGCTTTGGTCTCCAAAAGTGGTATGTCTCAGACCAGGGACTCCCAAATCCAACTCTAGTTTTTCAGCTCTAAAAGAGTTTGGATGAACTTCATTTGTTTGTATCTACTGAGGGCTTCTAAGGTTTTTAAGGCCTTTCCCACACTAGATCAAAAGCATGTTGGTCCACATCATGCCTTCTTCTCAATGATACCCTGCTGACCACGGAGGGGGGCACCAACACGGAGTCTGAGGAACTGACAGATGGACAAATGACCGACTGACTGCTGCTGGGCCTCTAAAAGGACAGACTTGAAACACTAACCGCAGAGCCTACCACGGAAGGAGATTTGCGACCTTTGGCATCTCTAAATTTTCCCATTTGGCATCAGCAATTTCTCTTATTTTTACTAAAACAATTCTATTTATTTATTTTTGGCTGTGCTGGGTCTTCAGCTGGGTCTTCAAAAATGCTGCCTGGGCTTTTTTCTATGGTGGTGCGCAGGCAGCGTCTCTTGTTGAGGCGTGTGGCCTCGAGGGCGTGCGGGCTTCAGTAGCTGTAACACGTGGGCTCAGCAGCTGTGGCTCCCGGGCTCCAACAGGCTCAGTAGCTGCGGCACAGGAGCTTCGCTGCCCGTGGATCTGGGATCTTCCCAGACCAGGGGCTGAACCCCTGTCTCCCGCATTGGCGGCTGAATTCTCAACCACTAGACCGCAGCAATTTCTCTTTTTATAGCAGAGCCTGTATCAACCTGGTCAAAAATTTTGGGGTCACCCTTAACTTCTTTTATCATATTCTATAATCCACCAGCAAATTCTGTGGGCTCCACTGTTTAAAAATGTACATAATTTGATCATTTCTCACCACTTCCGCTACTTCCGTCTGATCCCAGCCATCATCGTTTCTCTCTGGTGCTGCTGCAGGTACTTCCTCCTTGGTCTCCCTGTGTCTGCACTTGCTTCTTCATAGCATAAGCTCCACAGGGCAGTCAGGCTGATCCCTGTAAAAGCTCTCCCACCCTCCTCAGGTTGCGCTCCTCAGAGGTTTTCCATGGCTCACTCTGAGTCTTTATACCAGCCTGTCAAGGCCTGCTGCTGGCGTCTCTGCTTCCTGTCCCTTCATTCACGCCTCCTCGCTTACACGGTATCAGTCACAGCAGCTGCCTTGCTCTTCAACTAACAAATTAGGTCTGCTCCTGTTTCAGGGCCCTTGCTTTTACTATTCCTTCTTTCTGGAAAACTGACTCCCCAGAGATCTGCTTGGCTTGCACCTTCTTCAGATCTCTGCTCAGATGTCTTTTTCATGGTGAAGACCTAGTGCCTTATCTAAAACAGCAGTTATGCTCTGTCTTCTATACACACACACATGCATGTGCCGATACTCCCCGCCTTTCTTCCTGGCTTTATTTCCTGCCACAGAACTGTTACCACCTAACATACTATGTATATATATTACTTTTCGGTCTGTTTTGTCTACTACTACATGCTCAGGGCTTAAAACAGTACCTGGCACAGCAGTTAATAAAATATTGTTGAATGAAAGAATGAATACTATTGTCTTGATTAATCCATCAATTAATTCTGGATTATCTAATTTGCACATCATTCAGACCTGATTTCTTCCCGATTACTTAGCTTCTGTGGACATCTTTGAGATAAGAAACACTGCCAGAAAGATGAAATTTACTACCAATGCATTTTTTCATTATTTATGGATTTCAAAGATCAATATTCTGAGTCAGCTTGGATTCCAGTATCTAGAGACAGCCTGACCTATGACTTGCCAGAAGCCTTCCTCAGAGTCCTCGTTCAGTCTCCCAACTGCTCCCCTGCCCCCAATCTGCCTCTGATTTTCTCACACTAACCATCAGGTCTCTCTCAATCTCTTCACAGACAATTGATATTTCATTTTCCCGATTCTCCAAAGACAAGCAGGCTTCACTGTGCTTCTTGCTCCAGTCCTGGAAGAATGCACTGTCCAGCTCTCGGTAGGCCACCATGAGGGTGCGAAGGCCATCACTGGCAAAGTCCTGGAAGACACGTGTGTGCACTGAGTGGGCTTGGGCTGAGTCAGGGCTGAGTCGAGGGACGACAGACCGGCCCCACACGCTCCCTCTGCCCGCAAGAGGTTTTACTGCCTCGCATCACAGCGCTACTACCTAGCCTAACCAGAAAGCACCTGTTTTCTCAGTCAGATGTCCTAAAGACAAGGCCAGCATAGCTGGGTATAAAGTCTGAGAATACTTCCGAGACAGAAGATTCTAACTTCTACCTATGGTTAGGTAGTTTGCTGTGACCATGGTAAAGAATGAAGCCTTCAGATTTCTTCTAAAATTGGAATAGTAATTCACCCTCCACACAGAAGATAATGATGTTTATAATATGAGAAAGAAGGGAGTAATAAAGTAAAAAGGAATTTTTATAAAAAAATAAGGGTGTTACTGTTTTTTTTTTTTTTACAAGCATACATTCATTTATTTTCATTTCTTCCTGCCTTCCTTTATCAAGTATGCAGTGGGCATCTTAAATAGCAAATCTGTGTATCTGTCTACAGCTGGTTGGTTTCCCGGGTGGCTCAGTGGTAAAGAACCCACCTGCCCAAACAGGAGACGTGAGTTCATCCCCTAGTTTGGGAAGATGCCTTGGAGAAGGAAATGGCAACCCACTCCCCTTCTTGCCTGGGAAATCCCATGGACAGAGAGGAGCCTGGTAGGCTACAGTCCATGGGGTTGCAAAGAGTCAGACATGACTTAGCAACTAAACCATCACCACCCCCTACAGCTGGTTGGCTCAGGTGATTAGTCATAGCCAAGAGTACTAATGAGGCCACTGCTGAAATGCTCTCTGAGTAAGTTAGTACCTTTTGCTCTTTGGCCACCAATGTATCCTAACTAACCACAACTAACTCTCTTGCAGAAGTATACTCTTGGTTATAAGGAAAGCAAGGGGACAGTGTGGATAGTTTGGGGCACAATCCATATCTAACTGAAAGTGGGTTAGAAGCAGACTTTGCGTTTTGAGAACTGCAAATGAATAACAATTCTACACAATCACTGGTAATAGTGAGCTTTAAAATAATTCACTTTGGCATCATAAGACCGAAGAGAAACAGAATTTATCACCTTGATATTTTGTTATTAGTTGTCTGTATAACTCCTGAGTACTTTATGTTAGCTGTCGGGTAAAAATAACATCCAGGAATATCTGTAGCGAATCCTACCTCTTTTTTTAAAATTAATTAATTTATTTGGCTGCGTCCAGTCAACCCACTCCTGTGTTCTTGCCTGGAGAATGCCAGGGATGGGGGAGCCTGGTGGGCTGCCGTCTATGGGGTCACACAGAGTCGGACAGGACTGAAGCGACTTAGCAGCAGCAGCAGCAGTCTTAGTTGCAGCATGTGAGATCTAGTTCCCTGACCAGGGGTTGAACCCCAGGTCCCCTACACTGAGATCGCAGAGTCTTAACCACTGGACCACCAGGGAAGTCCCAAGAATCCTCTCTCTTCAATCTCTTTACTGTTGACAGGTGAAGTTATAAAAAAGAAGGCTGAAAGATGATCTCAAGAGACTTCTTACAAAGGAAACATCTTCATACTGCTTTCCCTAATGGTTGCACCAGTTTGTATATTCCCACCAACAGTGTATGAGGGTTCCCTTTTCTCCACATCCTCACCAACCCTCGTTATTTCTTGTCTTTTTGATAATTTAAAATAGAATTGCCATACGACCCAGATCCAGCTATTCCACTTCTGAGTATTTATCCAAATAAAATGAAATCACTAATTCAGAAAGATACATGCACCCTTATGTTCACTGCAGCAATATTTACAACAGTTAAGACACGGAAACAACCTGAGTGTCCTCTGATGAATGGAACACTACGCAGCCATAAAAAGCAGAAATCTCACTATCCGTGACAGATGGATGGACGCGCACAGTACTATGCTATTTGAAATAAATCAGATAAAGAAAGACCAGACACCATATGATTTCACTCATATGTGGAATCCAAAAAACAAACAAATGAACAAGCAAAACAAAAACAAACTCATAGATAAAGAGAATATATTGGGGGTTACTAGAGGGGAAAGGGGTTGGGGGGTGAAAGGGGGTCAACTGGTGGGGATGGGTGATAGCAAGACAAAGTGGTGGTCACTTTGAATATATACAAGTATCAAATTATAATGGTGTACACCTAAAACTTATTTAATATTACATGCCAATTTTACCTCAATAATATATGTACATATATGCACATATATATTCAGGAATTAAAAATATACATCAGCCATTTAAGAAAAGAAGGAAGAGATATGGCAGAAATTGATCTTGCATGGTCTACTGATGAGAGGTCTTGGCAAGCCTAACAATACATTGACAGATTCTTAATCCAGTCAACAAATACTTTAGCAGTCTGTCCTTAACTTTATTTCCTACATATCTCTTGCTTGTATGTTTTTCTTTTCTCTTGTGGGGAGCAAACTGGGGCCCTGGGGTCCTGACTGCCGCCTGTTTTTGTGTGATCTGTTTGCGGGATTCCTGTCTTAGGGGGCTTGGAGCTGCGCTTCTGCATGAATGGGTTTCTGGAACTTGACTCTTACAGAATATCCCCAGTGGTTAATAGACTAATGGAGTCAGGCTCCACTATGGGTATCTGTTAAGGTTGGTTGCAGGTCAAAAGATCTGAAATGGTTTTATAATTTCCCTTTGAATCCAGTCTGTGGAAATGCTGAGAAGACACCCTAATTCATGTGTTCTGTATGGTTAAAAGATAAGGGAGGTTTTCAGAGTAGCCTATAACACACACACACACACAGAGAAACAAAACTGTGACCTCAGGAACCCAGTATGAGAGCTGTCCTATGAGGGACATGTCAGTGATTTTTTTCAAAAACTGGAGATACAATGTTATGTGCCATAAAAATCACCCTAATAAAGTGCACAATCAAGTGTAATATATAGGTACACAATTATGTATAATATAATGTATATGTATATATATGTATACACCTGCAACGTGGGAGACCTGGGTTTTATCCCTGGGTAGGGGTACTCCAGTATTCTGGCCTGGAGAATTCCATGGACTGTATAGTCCATGGGGTTACAAAGAATTGGACACAACTGAGCAACTTTCACTTTCTATGTATCTATATGTATATATATTTATAAAGTTGTGCAACCTTCACTATTATCTTAATCCCAAACATGTTTATCATCTCTGAGATGATGAAACCCCATTACCTATTAGCATTCATTCCTATTTCCTTTTCCTGTAGCCCCTGGTAACCACTAATCTACTTTCTCTTCTTCAGATTTGCCTGTTCTGTACATTTCACATAAATGAAATCATACTGGCCCTTTGTGACTGGCTTCTTTCACTTAGCATAATGTTTTCAAGGTTTATCATGCTACACATTGTAGCATGTATTAAGTATGTCTTTCCCTTCTGTGACTGAATAGCATTCACTGTACAGATTTATCACATTTTATTTACTCATTCATCCACTGATGGGGATCTGGGTGGTTTCTATATTTTTGTTATTATGAATAATGCTGTTATAAGCATTAGTGTACATGTTTTTGTGCGAATGTAAGTTTTCATTTCTCCTGGGAATATACCTAGGAGTGGAATTGCTGGGTCATATGTCAATTCTGTGGTTAGCTTTTTCAGGAACTGCCATTGCCAGACTGTTTTCCAAAATGGTTGCACCATTTTACATTCTTGTCAGCAATGTGTGCAGGTTGCAATCTCTCTATATCCTTGGTGGTACTCATTATTGTCTGGTCATCTGTTTGATTTTAGTTACCTTAGTGATGTGAAGTAGCATCTTACAATTTGATTTGCTTTCCCCTGATGGCAATGACATTGAACATCTTTTCATGTGCCTATTGACCATCTGTTCTCTGATTTCCAACTATGTGTTAATGTAGGGCCACACCAAAATGTCCTAATAAAATAGCATTTCCTCCAAACTATTTCTTTCTTAAAATACTTCTCTGATCTACCTCTTCTCCCATCACATCCCCTGTCCTATCCCTCCAACCCTTGAAATATCCAGGTTTAGGGGTAGAAACCTCAGTGAGCAAGAATATGGTTTTCCTTTCTAATGTTAGCAAACGGGAGCCACTCTCTTTCTGTTACATCTCAAATCCCAGAAGGTGGAAGTGGAGTGGGGCAGGTAGGTAACCATGGGATTCTAATCCTATAAATAACAGATGATGGTGTCACACAGTCACCTAAACAGTCCAGGCCTGGTGATTTCTGCTCCATACCTAAAAGGAGTCTGTTCCTGTCATGACTGGGCCAGGAATCACAGAGAGTCCTGATTGTAGTAAGTGCTCCTACAATACATTCTCATCATGCCCCCTGGGATCCTGGCCCATTCAACTCCTCACTGCAGAAGCTGGCAACCTGGTCAATGAGAATCCCACAGAAGGAGGTAGTTTTTACTCTTCTATCAATTAAAGAGACACAGATACCAATCTACCTTATACTGAAACACAGTGACGTGGGGACCCATATGTGGACACACATCCAGATACACAGAGCCGCCTGCTGCTCTCCTCCCCCGCAACCGGAACACTTACATCTAAATGGTCCATGGTTATGTCTTTGAGGGATCCACAGGATGGATGGAGGAGCTGACAGAGGATCGTGTCTGCACCCTTGCAGAATAACAGTATGCGGTTTTCAGGTGTCCTCACTGAAAATAAGCAAATTAAGCAAAGTAACCAGATGGGTCCATTGTCACAAGGCCATGTCAGAGCCACTGAGGGATGGCAGAAGGCTGTTCCCAAGACGTTTGTTTCTGATACCGCGGGGGCTAAGCACTCAGGGAGCGGTCACACAGGGTGAATGACGAGGGCTGCGGAGAGCGAGAGAAGATCGCTTGGAACCAGTGTTTCCATGGGTTCCACATCACCTATGGAAGACTGATACAGAATCACATTTAGCTTCTCAAGTCCAAATTCCAGACCAAGGCCCATACCTAGTGAGGACCAAGGAATAAAAGTGACCTTCCTCTTCAGTCTGAGGCCCAAACTAATTGACAGCAAGATAGTATACATTTCCCCCATAATGTCCGCCCCCATTTCTCATTCCAAGTTCAGGCTTTATGAGTCTATTCTCCATTCTTATCTTGGTTTTAAAAGTTCTGAGAAGTCACTATCCAGGATAACTAAATAAGGGGCTTAGCATGTGGTTGTTAAGTTTACATATGTGTATAGAAGGAAATATAAAGAATTATGAGAGAGAAAGTGGGAATGGCTGTGTTTGTATTTGTGACAAGAGTGCCTTGGAAATAGCATGCGGGTGAGAGAAAATATTTGTGTGCAGACAGAAGAGAAAATCAACGTGTGGATGTATATGAAAGACAAAGACGGGGAGAGGGCTGACGGGGAGGGGCACCCACCAATAACAGACATCCTCTTGCGCACATTGTTGAAGTCCAAGATAGCCAGCAGCTGGTAGATTCTCGTTTTCCCCATTTCAACTACCACGATTGTCTCAGACGTGCGGGAACGGAACACAAAGCCAAAGTTCCTGGCAGCAGTGACCAGGGCACCTTCATCTGGGGACTGAGCCTGGTAAACCAGCTCACCTGGCAGGAGAGAAGGGGGCAGCCAGAGCCCATAGAGATGTGCGGATGAAGTCCACCCAGAAGTTAGGTTGTCTTCCAAGTGGCTGACATAAAGATGGAGCCCCGGAGGGGGCATCTGTCTTCAAAATTTCCTCATGAGTCTGGCCCTAAAAGGCCAGGTTGCATAGAACAAGTCAGTTTCTTTTTTCTTTCTAATATTTTCACCTCATTTCACAGATCTGAGTTAGTATTATAAAGGTACACAGTACATGTACACAAACAAAACATAGGTAGCTACTTTCCAACTTTAGAGGGTAAAGGTGGCTCAGGAGGTTGTTAAAAATGAAGGTTCCTGGGTCCGACCCAGACTACTGAATCCAGAATCACAAAACCTGGGAGGATAGTCCAGGAAATTGAGTTTTAACAAACCTCCTGAGTGAGTCTCATGCAGATGGGTCTATGTAAAGTGCTCCTGCATGAGACTGGCTGCACTTTGATGAACACTGCTACAGGGTAACAAGATTGATGGTTTGTTTAGTAAACAATTAGAAAATATATATGAATGAGTATGGTTGCCTTTGAAACTCTCACCCTGGGAAGTTAAATGACTTACTCTGTTCAAGCAATCTTTCAACCTGATATTACTCAAGACATATCTGGAACTCTTCTTTTAGGATACCCCCATAACCTGAGCTATGTTTTGGATTATTTCTCTTTCGAAGGCCAATTTAATTTTGAAAAATAATTATGCACCACCAGAATATTATACTTGGGAATGATGTGGATGAGGCAGTATAATTTTAGGTCAGACACACAACGTGTCCAAGGGATAATAAGACTATTTTCTTGTGTGTTTCCTACCTTGGCACTCACTCAAGGAAGTAAACAAAGGTAAGTCCAAATATGCTTCAAGTCATAGCAATTTATTGGAATGTCAGACCTGGAGAGGCCTTGGTGGGGTGGGAGCTTATGGGGCCAGATGACACAAGATTTGGGCTCTTATTCCATTTTTGCCTTTCTTAGCTATAGGGTTTTTGTCAAGTCACTTAATTTCTTTTAGCTTCAGCTTACTTCGCTATAAAACAAGGATCATTCTTCTTATTCTGCAGAGGGCTGTCATGAAGACTGTGGGAGGTAAAATAAATGAAAGCAACTTGTAAAATTAGAAAGTGATGTAAAAATATAAGGTGTTACTCATGGCAGTATTCTATTAAGTCAATTATATTGACTTTAAAAGATGTGATTCACTTGGCTGCCTAAATTCTTGTTTGTTAAGGAAAAGGTCTTTTCAAATTAAAATCAGTAATTTCTCATTATTTACAAAAAAGATTTCAATAAATTCATGGATGACATTGTCATATTTGGTGATTGAAGAAATTAGGGTATACAGGGATACCTTTAAATTGTGAAGCAACAAGAGGATGACAACTCATCCTTTAGGAAGTCTTGTCAGAGGTAGTGGGGTCGATCTTGGCAATAAATTAGACAAACTCTGTGACAGAACATTAGAGAATCTCAAGTTCCCTAGATAGCACCAAGTTTGACCCCTATCCGATGACTGAATCTTCTTTAAGACCAAGAGGTTGTTTTCTACTTAAATATATCCAGAGACTAGGAGCTCACTACTTACCTTGACTATCCATCCCATTGCTGGACAACTCTCCCTATTAGAAAGTTCTGTCTTAGATTAGTGAAGTGAAGTCGCTCAGTCGTGTCCGACTCTTTGCGACCCCGTGGACTGTAGCCTACCAGGCTCCTCCGTCCATGGGATTCTCCAGGCAAGAATACTGGAGTGGGTTACCATTTCCTTTGCCAGGGGATCTTCTCGACCCAGGGATCGAACCTGGGTCTCCCGCATTGGAGGCAGACGCTCTAACCTCTGAGCCACCAGGGAAGCCCTTTCTTAGATTAAGCCATTACAAACAAACGATATCAACCCCCACCCCCAAGTCAGCCTAGACTCGACACATGCTCAGTCAGTGAGGCCTCGGGATTACTCACCTTCTACTTTCTCTTCTGATATCACGGTATGACACAATGAGAGTGACAGGAAAAACAAGTGTACCCAGTGATCTCCCCTTTTCACCGCTTCAGCCAAAGTCTTGTCATAAAATGAAAACTCAGGATCGGCCAGATTGTTGTAGGAGAAGTCGACCTTTTCTCTTTTCTGGAACACATAAGCCAGAATGAACTTCCCAACAGCAGCTTGATACTTCATAGAAGGTTGATTGATTTAGGGGCAATTTCTGGAATGTGATGAGAACTCTCAGGAGGATGGGGAAAGAAAAGCAAGATAAGTGAAAGAGATTCTGTGCTGGTTTCTGAGGCCTCTGTACTCTGACCTGAACCACCCATTCACTCAGAAAAGACCCATCACACAGGAGGGAAGCTGAGCACTTCCTGGCAGACCCTTCCTGCCCCCTTTCAACTCCAGCTGTCCTAAATGACCAACGGGCACCTTCAGGCTCCATTCTTCCGAGTCCCAAATCCATGATAAATCAAACCTGAGGGTACAAGAGGCTAACTGTTCCCTATGAGTAAATGGTGAAGTCCTGTCTCTAGCTGCCCTCTATCTGATTTGGGGAGCTGAGGAGGGAAGGAGTTAGGTACAATGATATCCCTGTGTTGCACTATTCCTATTTTAGCCCACAAGAGGGCTAGAGAGGAATATTATAAGATAGAGGCAAGGATGTATAGCAAGGAGGCTTCAGTACCGACTTCTCATTCACAGACTTAATTTTGAACCATTTTACTTGACCCATCAGCACCCCTGATTCTTTCCTGCCTCTAGTCCTTAAGGTTACTGATTTCACCTCGATCTTTATTCCTAATATTCACTACCATTTTCCTGGCTACGGGCTTGGCTCCTTTAAATGTCGACTGTCATTCATTTTGGGTAGGCTGCTGGTAGCCACCTTGGGTAAACATTCTTTTCTGGCTCAGTTTGGTCCCGAGACTCTCTTATGCCCACCCTGGAGTGCAGTGATGTTAACAGACTTCTCCAGCCCATACTAGAATTCTCAAGGATATATAACCAGTTCTTCGTAGTTGTGGTGCTGTTACACCAGAACTGGGCTGGGCCACAATGTGTCAAGTACAGACACAATTGTCCTGCTTGGTGCTAAGTTAGGGAAACAGTAGTCTGCAGTGAGCTATACTGGCTCTTTTCTATGTCCCATCTAGAGGGTTTTTTGTCATGATAGTGAGACAGTATGGTCAGATCCAGAGCCAAGTTCTAGACCTGGCCAACCACAGAATTGCGAGTTCTGCTAAGTTTGTGGGTTCAGTAATTTAAGATAACTCATTCTATAGCATCCTCTGAGGCTTTTCTAGAACTGGGCTCTTGTACTGGTACATTCTTTAAGACTAGAAGCTGGTGAGTGATGAGAGAGAAGTTAGGGAAGTAGATATGAGGCAGACCCTGCATTATCATATTACATGCAATAGGGAACCATAGCAATATTCTGCTGAGTGTCATATGATCAGATAGTCCTCTGGTAGCACCATGAAGAATATATTAGAAGGAGCAAGACAGGAGGCTGGGAGACCAGTTAGTAGGCCACTCAGTAATTCACAAGAGAAATCATGAAGTAGTGACAAAATAAATATTAAATTCAGGGCATGGTTTGAAAATGTTTTTGACAAATTGACTTGGGGATACCTGAAGGGCGTACAGGTAATAACAAAAGCAGGTACATAGAGTTTTGAAGCTCAGGTAAGACATCTGGGCTAGTTTTTAATCTGTTCCAGACAAGTAAGCTTGAGAACACCAGACCTAGCTGGGCACAGGACTGGGGCAGGGCTGGTCTGCAGCCACAGTACAGCACGATCTGAGAGGTTTTATTCATGAATTACTCTGAAATTGGAAGTCAAACATCCAGTTGAATAAGGCTGAATGGCAAATCCAAGTCCCAGACAAAAGTATGGAAACCGGGGATATCAGACAAGAGGAAATGAATTTAGAATGGAGGGTAGATGATGCAGTAATGAATTGAGGAAGCACTTTGAGATGCTGTGACACAGCTATAGATAGTTTTTATAGGATATCTTTAGCCTTGGTCATGAAAGGGGAGGGAGCTAAAAAGGGTTCCTGATACGTGGATTTGGAGTTCATTAGTAAGTAGGCAGTAAGGTCAGTAAAAACATGATACTATAAAGATGGAAAAAGAGGTACAATAATAGAGCCCTGAGGGAGAACGGAGTGATATGTGGTAGAAGGCCTGAGGGTGGTGACTTTGGGAATAGCTAATAAAATGAATTAAGAATTAAATTGACCATAAATAAATTAAAAAATTATTCAAGTGGCACTGGAAACCCAAAAGAAGTTGGAGTCGATGAATTTGTAAAGGTTTTGTGGTCTCCAAAAAGTACTTGGCATTCTGAGATTAGAAACAGGGAAGGGTAGATGGCTTGATTAATTCAAGATTGAGATTTACTGGGAGATCAAAGAGGGGAAAAAAAGGGAGGTGTTGAAGATGCTTATGATCTTGGGTACAGATGGGGGGAAAGGAAGTAAAGTCACAAGGGACTGACAGACTGGAGAAGGAGAACAGAGAGTTTGTAAATCTTCCTAGGATAAGAAAGCAGGTATACTAGGAGTCAAGTACGAAGAGAATTGGAGGAATGAGCTTTGTGACCAGAGATCACGACAAGGGAGTTTACAATTTCATAGTAAAATTCTGGATGGTGACATGATGACCCAGAAATGGATGATACAGATTTTTTTTGAGTCCAAGAAGTAACCTGAAAGATAAATTCTTCCAGACACCTGAAAGCATCTATGGTGCTAGATCACCCATAAAGAAACCAATACCACCAAGATGACAGCAGGGGTTGGGCAGAGAGGGACAACATGAGCAAAATTTCAAAGTCCTCAGCATGAAGTGGAGAAGCCAGGAGATCTGTATAACGTCAATGACAGGAGGAGAGAGGAGGATAGCCAGAAGGCATCACAACACATTACATCACAGGAAGAAAGATTATACGAGGGAGAAAAAGTAATGGTTTAAAAGTGGCACAGGAAAGAATGTCCCTAGTGGTCCAGTGGTTAAGAATCCACTTTCTAATTCAGGGGACCCAGGGTCGAAGCCTGGTTGGGGAACTAAGATATGCTGCCGGGCAACAGCCTGTATGCTGCAACTAGAGAAGGCCTGTATGCCACAGCTACTGAGCCCACACATTCTAGAGCCTGTGCGCTGCAAGAAGAGAAGTTCGTGCACTACAATGAAGACCCAGTGCAGCCCAAAGGAAAAAAGTGGCACAGGATAATGAGGACAATATCGCTGGGCTTTTGGTATGCTGAGTGTGAGAGACGGAGGAAAAGGAATGCTCTCAGGGCAAGATATCTTTCATTCAAGGTAGAGAGAAGAAAGCATTCTTAGGAAAAGATAAGGCTGTGGGTGTTTGTTTACAAGAGAACAAAGATTCCATTGATCCAGAGGAAAATGTGTTATGGTCACACAGTAGTGAAAGGAAGAGGAAGAGAAAGGACGCTCCAGGGTAACAGTTTACTCCCTAGAAGCAATCTTCCTTGATTTTGCCAAGGTCATTAGCAAGGTCCCTGCAAGAGGATTGAAGGCGAATACTGATTTTATTTCCCATTTCCAATCTCTCTGGATGGATAGGGTGAGGCATTAGTTGGGAGCTGGAGTTTGCTGTTCAGTATGTAAATCAAGTGGCTAAGGGTTTGGAATTGGTTCCGATAGGAAAAGGATAGGGTGAAGAGTACCCCGAATGTAATGAAAGAAGCCTCATGAAAGAAGGTTTAACTCAAATTCATAAACAAAAGCCAAGATCCAATAATGGAAAAAAACAGTAAAAATGAACCAGCCTGAGACAGGAAGAATGAAAAGGAAAATACTTTTACAATTGCGTGGGTTAGGACTTTTGAATATGTCACAAATCCTGAAGTTATAAAAGAAAAAGACTGATAGAATTGGTTATATAAATTAAATACTTCTAAACAAAAATTTATAAACAAAAGACAAAAATGGAAAAAATAATTGTAATATATATACCAAAGGAAAAGTTGATATTTTTACTGTATAAAGATCCCTTGGAAATAAGAAAAAAAAAGACAACCCAAAGCATATGAACATGCAATTCACAAAATAACAACATATAGGCAATAAAGTTATTAGGAAGAGGAAAGAAACTAAGTATATAAAAATGATTCAATCTGATTAGTAATCAAAGAAAGGTAAATTAAATGAGATATAACTTTCACCAATTAAATTTCTAAAGATTGAAATATTAATACCCAGTAGTGACAAGGACATGATAAAACAGCAATTTTCCTATATTTTTGGTGGGATTATAAATTGATGCAGTCTATCCAGAGGGCAATATGGCACTATCAGATGCATTAAAAATCTAGCCACTCTTTCAGCAACTAATTTTACTTACAGGACTTTATTCTAAGGAAATAATTATCAGAAGAGGAGACAAAAATGTATGTACCTGGGTGCTTATCATAATACTATTTATAATAGCAAAAGGCAGCAGAATAAAAACAGGGGATTGACTACATCAATTAAGATACATCAATATAGCTGGATATGACAGTCATTCAAAATGATATAGATGTAGACATAAATATACCTAAATATACGGCCATGGAAGGAGGGCCACAATATATATTGTGTCTGATGAATAAAAAGAGTCTGAAAATAGCATGGGTGCTGTGATCCATCCATCCTTCCTTCCTACTTACCTACCTACCAGACCTAGATGTATATGTGTGTATATATACACATGAAAAGTATCTGAAAGGATAAATACTACCAAATTTGACACTGGTTATCTAAATGAGACTAAGTCATTTTTAACTTTCTTCTTCATACATTTCTATATTGTTTGAATTTCTTTTATTATGAGCATAGTTAATTTTTTTTAACAGAAAAAAACCCAATAAAGCTATTTTAAATTTATTTATATATTTACTAATAATTAAATAAATGTTTTAAAGAAATTTTAATAGCACTATTGAGAAAACAAGTAATATTTATATGCAGAACTAGAATTTGTTCTTGAGTAATGTAATGTCTTCCAAAAAAGTATCTTAAACCACTATTCATTTTCTGTCTTGGGTCATTTTTATGGGCTCAAGGATTTCTCCCTTTGCTGGCTTCTTCAGACATTCCTGACTTTAAAAATACTTATATATCATTTGTATGTAATTATATACATAATAACCTTCTTATAAAAAGCTATTTTCATTTAAAAACACAAACCCAAATCTGCTCAAATAAACAGAGGTTATTTCCATAACACTTTCTGATATTACGGGGCCGATAACAGCTGGGGTGCTTCAGGAGCTCGGGGAGCCCCAGTCTGTACTGAAATGCCGCTGTAAGCACAGCCTGGCTCAGCTCCCACGTACACTGCACGGGGAGCCGGAAACACTCACCTTCGAGACTTTGCTCCACGGCGCGCTTTTGTCACAGACATCACCTGTTGGCAAGTAAACAGAGCACACACTTGGCAAAGGTTTTAAAGAGGCTTTACATTTCTTTTTATTGTGGTAAAAGATATATAACATAAATTTTCATTTTAACCATATTTTAGTGAACAACTCAGTGGCATTAGTATCATTCACAATGCTGTGCAACACTCACCATTATATATTTCCTAAACTTTTTCAGCATCCTGAACAGAAACTCCCTACTTTCCCTTATTCCCAGCACCTGGTAACCTCTAATCTGCTTTCTGCCTCTATAAATTTGCCTATTCTAGATGTTTCATACAATGATGCATACAATAGGAATTCATACAAAATATTTCCTATTTTGTCTGGCTTATTTCACATAGCATAAAATTTTCAAGAATCATTCATGTTGTAGCATATGTCATAACTTTACTACTTTTTATGTCGAAGGTTGTGACAGTGTACAGGAGACAGGAATCAAGACCATCCCCAAGAAAAAGAAATGCAAAAAAGCAAAATGACTGTCTGAGGAGGGCTTACAAATAGCTGTGAAAAGAAGGGAAGCGAAAAGCAAAGGAGAAAAGGAAAGATATACCCATTTGAATGCAGAGTTCCAAAGAATAGCAAGGAGAGACAAGAAAGCCTTCCTCAGTGATCAGTGCAAAAAAATAGAAGAAAACAATAGAACAAGAAAGACTAGAGATCTCTTCAAGAAAATTAGAGATGCCAAGGGAACTTTTCATGCAAAGATGGGCTCAATAAAGGACAGAATTGGTAGGGACCTAACAGAAGCAGAAGATATTAAGAAGAGGTGGCAAGAATACACAGAAGAACTATACAAAAAAGATCCTCATGACACAGAAAATCACGATGGTGTGATCACTCACCTAGAGCCAGACATCCTGGAATGGGAAGTCAAGTGGGCCTTAGGAAGCATCACTACAAACAAAGCTAGTGGAGGTGATGGAATTCCAGTTGAGCTATTTCAAATCCTGAAAGATGATGCTGTCTGTGAAAGTACCACACTCAATATGCCAGCAAATTTGGAAAACTCAGCAGTGGCCACAGGACTGGAAAAGGTCAGTTTTCATTCCTATCCCAAAGAAAGGCAATGCTAAAGAATGCTCAAACTACTGCACAATTGCACTCATCTCACACGCTAGTAAAGTAATGCTTAAAATTCTCCAAGCCAGGCTTCAACAATACGTGAACCATGATCTTCCAGATGTTCAAGCTGGTTTTAGAAAAGGCAGAGGAACCAGAGATCAAATTGCCAACATCCATTGAGTTATTGAAAAAGCAAGAGAGTTCCAGAAAAACATCTATTTCTGCTTTATTGACTATGCCAAAACCTTCGACTGTGTGGATCACAATAAACTGTGGAAAATTCTGAAAGAGATGGGAATACCAGACCACCTGACCTGCCTCTTGAGAAACCTGTATGCAGGTCAGGAACAACCGTTAGAACTGGACACGGAACAACAGACTGGTTCCAAATAGGAAAAGGAGTATGTCAAGGCTGTATATTGTCACCCTGCTTATTTAACTTACATGCAGAGTACATCATGAGAAACGCTGGGCTGGAAGAAGCACAAGCTGGAATCAAGTTTGCTAGAAGAAATATCAACAACCTCAGATATACAGATGACACCACTTTTATGGCAGAAAGTGAAGAAGAACTAAAGAGCCTCTTGATGAAAGTGAAACAGAGGAGAGTGAAAAAGTTGGCTTAAAACTCAACATTCAGAAAACTAAGATCATGACATCCAGTCCCATCACTTCATGGCAAATAGATGGGGAAACAGTGGAAACAGCGGCTGACTTTTGGGGGGGGGGGCTCCAAAATCATTGCAGATGGTGATTGCACCCATGAAATTAAAAGATGCTTACTCCTTGGAAGGAAAGTTATGACCAACCTAGACAGTATATTCAAAAGTAGAGACATTACTTTGCCAACAAAGTTCTGTCTAGTCAAGGCTATGGTTTTTCCAGTGGTCATGTATGGATGTGAGAGTTGGACTATAAAGAAAGCTGAGCACCGAAGAATTGATGCTTTTGAACTGTGGTGTTGGAGAAGACTCTTGAGAGTCCCTTGAATGCAAGGAGATCCAACCAGTCCATCCTAAAGGAGATCAGTCCTGGGTGTTCATTGGTAGGACTGACGTTAAAGCTGAAACTCCAATACTTTGGCCACCTGATGCAAACAGCTGACTCATTTGAAAAGACCCTGATGCTGGGAAAGATCGAGGGCAGGAGGAGAAGGGGATGACAGAGGATGAGATGGTTGGATGGCATCATCAACTCAATGGACATGGGTTTAGGTGGACTCCAGGAGTTGGTGATGGACAGGGAGGCCTGACGTGCTGCAGTTCATGGGATCGCAAAGAGTTGGACACGACTGAGCGACTGAACTGAACTGAACTGTCAGAGTATTCCATTACAGGAATACTTTCCATGGCAGGAAAGCTATGACAAACCTACACAGTGTGTTAAAAAGCAAAGACATCACTTTGCTGACAAAGGTCCATATAGTCAAGGCTATGGTCTTTCCAGTAATCATGTACAAATGTGAGAGCTGGGCAATAAAGAAGGCAGAGTGCCGAAGAATTGATGCTTTCAAACTGTGGTGCTGGAGAAGACTCTTGAGAGTCCCCTGGAAAGCAAGGAGATCAAAATGGTCAATCTAAAAGGAAGTCAATCTTGAATACTCTGATGCTAAAGCTGAAGCTCCAATACTTTGGCTACCTGATTCAAACCGCTGACTCATTAGAAAAGAGCCTGATGCTGGCAAAGATTGAAGGCAGAAGGAGAAGAGGGCAACAGAGGATGATATGGATGGCTGGCTGATTCAATGATCACTGATTCAATGGACATGAACTTGGGCCAACCCTAGGAGATCATGAGGGACAGGGAAACCTGGCGTGCTGCAGTCCATGGGATCACGAAGAGGCTTACATGACTTGGCGACTGAATAACAACAGCATTCCATTAAATGGATATATCACAGTTTGTTTACCTATTCAATTGTTGATGGAAACGTGGGTTGTTTCCACCTTTGGCTACTGTGGATACTGCTGCAATGAACACACATACGTCTCTCTGTCTGAATCCTTGCTTTCTTTTTCCTCTTTTTGGTATATACCTAGGAATGGAATTACTGAGTCATATGGATCTGCCTACAGTGCAGGAGACCTGGGTTCGATCCCTGGGTCAGGAAGATCCCCTTGAAGAAGGAATGGCTATCCACTTCAGTATTCTTGTCTGGAGAATCCCATGTACAGAAGAGCCTGTTGGGCTACAGCCCATGGGATCACAAAGAGTTGGACATGACTGAGAGATCAATGCTTTTACTTTCTTTTTTTTCATGGTAATTTAAAGTAGGATTTTAAAAGTGTTTATTTATTTTGTTTGGCTGCACTGGATTCTGGTTGCAGCATGCCGGCTTCTCGAGCTGTGGCTCGTGGGCTCCAGAGCATGCGGGCTCAGCAGCTGTGGCGTAAGGGCTTAGCTGCTTCACCATGTGTGGGATCTTAGTTCCCCTAACAGGGATCAAACTCAAGTCTCCAGAATTGGAAGGTGGATTCTTAACCACTGGATCACCAGGGAAGTCCCATAAATAAAGGAGGATTTTTTTAAATTTAATTCTTTTATTTGGTTGTGCCAGTTCTTAATTGCCACAAGCGGAATCTTTTAGTTGCAGTATTTGAACTCTTAGTTGAGGTATGTGGGATATACCCAGTTCCCTGACCACGGATCGAATACTCATCCTCTGCATTGGGCAGGCATTTTCTTAACCACTGGACTGCCAGGGAAGTTCTAAGGAGGATTTTAAAAGCTATTTCTTCGATTCTATCATTCTGGACTTGCAGTTAAGCTCCTCAAATCCCCTCAGGCCACGTGGCTCTCAGTGCTCTATAAGCTCCTTTCCCCAAGCCAATGGTAAGAATCCTGCTGCCTGGGGTGCACCTCTTCTCCTTAAGTGTGAGTGAGGTGAGCCTGGAGGCTTGGCATCTATGAGAGACCTTGAACCTCAGGAAGCTCTTCATCAGAAAAGTCCCCTAGAAGAGAGGTTAAAGTAGTGCTGGAATGCTTAGGGTTCTTGGCCAGTAGATAGCACAGACAGATTGGGGGCAGAAGACAGTCTGATGCCAAGTGCAGAAACACCCAGGACCCTTTGCAACCCTACCCAACATATGATCAGGTCTCAGAATGAGTCAGAAAATTAAGATCCTCACCCAAATCAACCACCCAAAAATAAGCTTTCAGAGTTTATATATGTGAAAACTTGTTTGGCGGGAGTAATAGAAAATATTAGAATGCTCTAGCTTTTAAAAATCTTTTAACTTTAATTTTTAAATTTAATTCTTAAAATTTTTAAAAAATTGTACACTTTAAAGTATACAATTCAGGGGCATTTAGTGTGTTCACAATGTTTTGCAACCATCACATCTTTCTAGCTTCAAAGCTTTTTCATCATCCTAGAAGAATATTCCATGTGCTCTAGCTTTTTCGATGTGATTGCTTTCCTTTGCTAGTTACTGCCATAATGTTCACACATATGAAGACTTAACACTATCACAAAAATAAGCTCATCTAACACAGGAAACAAATGAACAACTGGGTATCAGAGACACTGATCAAATTCTGAACACCCTTTGATGGCTTCTTTTTAGACTGTTTACCGGTGTCTGAGGCAGAATCAGGAGAAAAGCAGCTTCAGTAACATCCTGGTTGCACCATATGATTTAATGCAAGAGTAAGTAACATTCCCAAGACACTGGCAATTCTCTGAAGACAGAGATTAAGTCTTATACACCTTCATGTTTCCAATGTCCCACACAATGGAATGGATGGCATCTATAATGTGCTAAATAAGTGTTTTTTTATTAGAACTGAATGGACTAGGTGATCTTTGCTTCGTGCACAGCAGGTTGTAAGAGTAAGTAAATGTGAATTTAGAGACATATAGATTTAGATTTAGAGATAGATTATTCTTGAGAAGAACCTGCAAAGTAAAATTTCCCCAAGACTAAGGGAAAGCAGAAAGACATGCATACCATAGAATGTCCCGTTAATTGAACACTTGTTGAAAATCATGATGTTCTGAGTCAGGGTCCCCGTTTTGTCAGAGAACACGTATTTGACCTGGCCAAGCTCCTCATTAAGGGTGGTGGTACGCGCCCGTGCTGGTGTGTTCTTCGGCTCATAAAACATCTTCTGATCCCAGTTGATATAGAAACTGTTGCCCAATCTTATTATCTCAACACTAAGGAGAAAGCAAGAAAAGAATGGTCCTGGGTCAAGGCAGGGCAAGCAAATTCATCCCCCTGGTTTCCTTCTTTCCAGTTCTGTGGTGGAAACAAAAATCAGAATACCTTCTCTCAGAACCTACAGTCTTGAAGGATCCTTCATACCAGCCAACCCATTGTAATTCTACTTTGACCATGATCACTCAAGGCTTTACTTGATTACCAGATATACTGATTAACTTTGCTGAGGCATAGTCCCTTTATACTACTTCTTCCAAGATTTTTAAAATTCTGTAGCAATGCAAGGCCTGACAGAGTTAAGCTAGTTTATAAAAGGCAGCCAAAGATTAGTTAGAGGGGTATTGCTGCTGTCACGCAAACTCAGTGATGGGGAAGAGGGATCTTTGAGACTAGAGACAGTGCTTCTTGGTTTCAGAAGAGGAAGGGGAAGATCTGTGAGACTCAGAAACAGCTTACAGGAGCTGATCCTCTGATAAATTTCTCGGCAGACCCACCTGCCTGTAGGGTAGCTTTTTCCTAAAATAGCTTTCTCTCCATTTTACCTGAATTTTCCCAGTTGTGTTAGTCACATTCCACTTTTATTCTAAATAACATGCATTATAGACTCTCTATGGCTTCCCTCGTGGCTCAGCCAATGCAGGAGATGCGGGTTTGATTCCTGGGTCGGGAAGATCTCCTGGAGAAGGAAATGGCAACCCACTCCAGTATTCTTGCCTGGAGAATCCCATGGACAGAGGAGCCTGGCAGGCCACAGTCCATGGGGTCACAAAAGAGTTGGACATGACTTAGTGACTAAATAACAACATGGTTAACAAGCATCTTCATTTTAAAAACAGTGCAGACTTTTTAAGTGCCTTCCTTCCTATCATCATTCACATTTAGTGTGTGCTATTTCATTGCTTCATTAGTAACCCCTGTCTAAGACAGCTGCATTGAGCAACACGAATCTTTTGTTTGAGGTGCGGGAGGTGGTGCTCAAGCCCCTATTATTCACTTTATTAGTCCTCATGTGTTGAGTTTTGACCCCTCTCTTCCTTCACCATACCAGTCACCATAGCAACCTCTCTAAGCTCAGACACTTAATGATACTATTTCTTTCCTTCGAAAGATCTCTGCTGCTTTTAGGATAAAGCCCAAACTCCTTGACCTGGCATTCAAGGTTCTTCTGAATCTAATCCTAAATTACCATCCAACACCTCAGTCTAGGCTCATTCATTGTTCTATGACCAGATCAAGCTTTTAAAAACCTCCAACCTTTGTACATACTGATCTTTCTGCTTGTAATATTATTTTCATATTTTCTGATTGGTAAATTCTACTCTTTTCTCAAGTATCAGTTTGATCATTACCTTTTTTCTGTAAATCCCTAAGACTCTATAGGTGGAACCAACTTATTCCTTTTCTAGGCTCCCATAGCATTCACATATTAATTTCTATTACATCATTCTTCATATTGTACCTTAATTATTTACTTAAGTATCTGTTTCCTTGGCTATACTGTAAGCTTATCTAGAGGAAGGGTTGTCTTATTATTCATGTATCTTTCTCTGTAACCTAATATAGTGCTTGGCACATAGTGAGTTCAGTTGCTCAGTCATTCAGACTCTTTATGACCCCATGGACTGCAGCACGCCAGGCTTCTCCATCTATCACCAACTCCCGGAGCCTACTCAAACTCATGTCCATCATGTTGGTGATGCCATCCAACCATCTCATCCTCTGTCGTCCCCTTCTCTTCCCATCTTCAATCTTTCCCAGCATCAGGGTCATTTCCAGTGGGTCAGTTCTTTGCATCAGGTGGCCAAAGTATTGCAGTTTCAGCTTCACCATCAGTCAGTCCTTCCAATGAATATTCAGGACTGATTTCCTTTAGGATTGATTGGTTGGATCACCTTGCAGTCCAAGGGACTCTCAAAAGTCTTCTCCAACACCACAGTTCAAAAGCATCAATTCTTCGGTGCTCAGCTTTCCTTATAGTCCAACCCTCACATCCATACATGACTACTGGAGAAACCATAGCTTTCACTAGACGGACCTTTGTTGGTACCTTTGTTGGTAACATAGTAGCTGTTCAATAAATATTCATTAAATTAGTAAGATAATTTAGCTAACTTAGCACACACACATATAGGGTGCTTTTAGGATTGGGATGCCACAATGCAAGGGTTTAGAAAACCCGAAAAGGATGCAGAAAATGTGTTTGGGTGTGTTTATGTGAAAGGGAATGCTGGAACTCAAAAAAGGAGATTGGAATACAGTAAAGACTTATTTTACCTATATTTCAAATTTTTTGTCCAAGGTGCTCATGAAAAGGGGAAGGAAACATCCTTCATCTTCTCCATCTTTTAGGAACCAGAATTTAAGTCACAATCACACCTACCTGCAGTTTGCCACATTGTTTCTGGGGAAAAAGCATTCTGAGTTCTGAGTCATTTACAAATGACTGTTTAGAATCTGGTCACTGATAAACTAGGGACTGCCTAGCTTGTACTTTAACACAAAATTTGTGTGCATTGTTTTCTAATTATTTCATGTGTTTGTATGTCTTATTTAGTCATGTACATTATAACTTATTGGAGGGTAGGAAAACTTTTTTTTATTATATAACCCACATAGTATCTAGCACAGTATTCTGGACATAGAAAGCATTTATGCAAACTAAATATTTCTCAGAGTGTTTTGTACACCAGGCACTCTGGGAAGGAAAGGGTTAAAGAGCACAGCACCTCTGTTTTCTGAAAGTCCACAGTCTAGTTGGGGAATAAGAAGGAAGTACCCTCCCCCAGAAGAAGTCAGCTCCTCCCTCAGCTGTCAAAGCAGCCTACCTGACGTAGAGGGAAATAGGCACCATGGTGTTGAGGATAATGAAGTAGGACCAGAATATGAGGGCGGCAGAGAAAGCTGATGAAGAGACATAGTCTTCCCACGGCAGGTAATCCTGGAAGTAGTAACCTTGGTTGTTTTCCCAAATGTAATGACCAACTGCTAGGAGAAAACACATGCTGCCTAAAAACAGGAAAATCTAGAAATCAAAAAAAGAATTAAATTAACATTTCATCCAAGACGTACTGCTTTAGTTCTACCATCTGGAGTCCCTCTCTCGACAAAGCTTCTCTCTTTTCTTGGAGGGCGGTGGAGGGGGGGCTCCCCCCTGAAGCTCACAGTCTCTAGGCAGCAGTCCACAGAACAGAAAAGAAAGCCCAGCAGCCGCCATCCTTGGGATTTTGATAGGACAAAACAGTAACTAAAATGCATTAAGTATTAAGTGCCAATAACAGTGCTAAGGACTCTATGTGTATTATTTAATATTATTTTCTTCTTTTAATAATAGATAATAAACTTGATATTAAGAATGGAAAAGTATTTTGCCTAAAGTTATTTGGCTACTATCCAAGAGAGACAGGTTCTGGACCAGTTCCAGAACCCAAGCTCTTAATGACTTCATTACTGAAGTGAGGTTCTGCTTTAACAGAAGTATAAAATGTGTGACACGGGCTTAGCATTTGCAGGTGGGGAGGTGAGAAGGAAATGGATGTAACAGGCTGACAATACAGCAATCATGTTCACAGAAAGAAGATGGTAAAATAGGAAGGCAGACCATGTGCCTACTGAGCCTAGAGCTCTAAGGGAAGTGGTTGGAAAGAATTAGAATATTAGTGTGTGGGGGCTGACTTTGACAAAGGAAAGATTTGAAGTAGGCAAATAACTGCAAGAGGAACAGAGTGAAATTTGGGTCATCAAAGAACTGGAAAAGCCTTTACTTTTAGACACTAAAGAGGAAAAAAGAGATAAGATTGAGATCTTAAGCAAACAAGGCCCAATAATTCTTTCTAACTGAATAAAATGAATCAGCCTAGAGGCAATGTTTAGATTAAATATTACACCTTCTTACTGAACTAAGATTACTGTTCTAGATAACATCAACTTTCTTGCCATTAGGTTGAGAGTAAGGGCATGGAGGGGAAAGGCTGCAAAGAAATAAGACTGATTTGAGAACTATGTTTAGAAAAGGACTTTGAGGAGGAGGGGATAATAATCCTAAACTCAGTTTACCAGGTCAGCATAATTCTGGTACCAAAGCCAGACAAGGACATTATAAGAAAAGGAAATATAGGCCAATATCCCTGATGAATGCAAAGTTTCCTAATAATCAACCAAATTCAACAGCATTTTAAAATGATCATACACCATATCAAATAGGATTGAGGCATTAATGAAAGAAACTGAAGAAGACAAGTAAATGGAAAGATATCTCGTGTTCACAGACTGGAAGAGTTAATCATTGTTAAAATGTCTGTACTATTCATGCTATCTATAGATTCAATACAATCCCCATCAAGGTTTCAATGGCAATTTTTTTTTAACAGAAATAGAAAAAAAATAATCCTAAAACTTATATGAAAGCATGAAAGACTTCAAACAGTAAAAGTAATCTTGACAAAGATGTAAGGTGAACGTATCTCATTTCCTGATTTCAAATTATATTGTAAAGATATAGTAATCAAAACAGTAAGGTACTGGCATAAAAACAGACATATAGGCCAATGGAACAGAACTGTGAGCCCCCAAATAAACCCATGCACTTATAGACAACTAATATTTGAAAGGGAGATAAGAAGGTATTGGAAAAATTGGCCACATGCATGCAAAAGAATGAAACTGGACCCTGATCTTATACCACTCACAAAAATTAACTTGGTATGAATTAAAGGTTTAAATGTGAAACCTCAAACCAAAAAACTCCTAAAGAAAACATAGAAACAGGGAGAAAAAGCTCCTTGACAGCAGTCTTAAACATGATCTTATGAATATGACATCCAAAGCACCAGCAACAAAAGCAAAAATAAACAAGTGGGATTTACATAAAACTAAAAAGCTTCTGCAGAGCAAAAGAAACAATCAACAAGATAAAAAGTCAATCAGCGGATAGCAGAAGATATTTGCAAACCATGTATCTGATAAGGAGTTAATATCCCAAATATTTAAGAAAATAACTCAATAGCAAAAAAAAAAAAAAAAATCAGTTAAAAAATGGGCAAAGGTCCTGAACAGACATTTTTCCAAAGAAGATATTCAAATGGCCAATAGGTCCATGAAAAGATAAACATCACTATCATGATACTCTTGGTGGGAATGTAAATTGGTACAGTTACTTTGAAAAATAGTATACAGGTTCCTCAGAAAATTAAAAATAAAACTACTATATAACCCACTTCAGGGTATATATCCAAAGGAAATTAAATCACTATCTTGAAGAGATATCGCCACTCCCATGTTCACTGAAGCGTTATTTGCAATGGCCAAGACATGGAAACAATCTAAGTGTCTATCGACAGAAGAATGGATAAAGAAAATGTGATACACACACACACTCACAGACACACACACACACTACAATGGAACATTATTCAGTCATAAAAAAGGGAATTCTGTAATTTGTGACAAATGCCCAACTCTTCAAGAAACTGCCAAATGCTTTCCAAAGTGGTTATACAATTTTACATTCCATCAGCATCACAAGCCCACATATCCACAGAAAAGACATGTACTATGTTACTGTGAACTTCTAAGTCTACTCAGAGGTCTTCAAACCTATGCCCTTTGTCACAAGGTGTGAATTGTTCAAAGCAACCCATCCCCACTGCTAGAAAACTGTAGGTCTCATCTTTGAGTCACTGATAGAAAGTCTTTGAAGACAAGAGTGTGAAGGCAGAAGAAGCAGATCTAACTAGGACCATTGTCAAAAAATGAGATTAAAAAGTCCTTCTTATTATGAAAAACTTCAAATACATATCAAGATATATAAATACTATAATGAACCCCTATGTACCCATCACCCAGCTTCATCAGTGATCAATTCATAGCTGGTTTTATTTTATTCCAAATCTTCTCTTCCTCTGTCCTCTCTTTTATTTTAAGCAAATTTCTCACATTATATAATTTTATTTGCAAACTGTTTAATATATATCTTTAAAGGATCCTACTTAAACACATAATCATGATACCTTTATCACTTAAAAAGTTAGTAATAAACCCTCAATATCATTCAATATTTGAGATTTAACAGTTGAATGAGGGATGAAAGAGAATAAAGCAGGAGCATTAAGATAAAATAAACAAAAATCTGCTTTTATTCCTAGCCTAATGCAGATTCATACTGAGTAGTTCCATTCCTTGTGATGAAGGTTTCTCTGGGGCCATAAAACTCTTCTTACTCTTACTCCCCCTTTGTTCTGCTTCTCTTCACTGAGTTATGTGACAGAATGGTTTATCCTCATGGTTCAGATTAAACTTTAATGATGAGTTCTACTGGCTGTGCTTTCCTTTTGAACCATCCATGTCAGTTCAGTTCAGTCACTCAGTCATGTCCGACTCTTTGTGACCACATGAACCGCAGCAGGCCAGGCATCCCTGTCCATCACCAACTCCCAGAGCCTACTCAAACCCATGTCCATCGAATCAATGATGCCTTTCAACCATCTCATCCTCTGTCGTCCTCTTCTCCTCTTGCCTTCAATCATTCCCAGCATTACGGTCTTTGCAAATGAGTCAGTTCTTCACATCAAATGGCCCAAAGTATTGGAGTTTCAGCTTCAGCATCAGTCCTTTCAATGAACATTCAGGACTGATTTCCTTTAGGATGGACTGGTTGGATCCCCTTGCTGTCCAAGGGACTCTCAAGAGTCTTCTCCAACACCACAGTTTAAAAGCATCAATTCTTCAGCACTCAGCTTTCTTTATAGTCCAACTCTCACATCCACATATGACTACTGGAAAAATCATAGCTTTGACTAGACAGACCTTTGTTGGCAAAGTAATGTCTCTACTTTTTAATATGATGTCTAAGTTGGTCATAGCTTTTTTTCCAAGGAGTAAGTGTCTTTTAATTTCATTGCTGCAGTCACCATCTGAAGTGATTTTGGAGCCCCCTAAAATAAAGTCTGTCACCATCTATTTGCCATGAAGTGATGGGACTGGATGCCATGATCTTAGTTTTCTTAATGTTGAGTTTTAAGCCAACTTTTTCACTCTCTTTCACTTTAACAAGAGGTTCTTTTGTTCTTCACTTTCTGCCATAAGGGTGGTGTCACCTGCCTATCTGAGGTTATTGATACTTCTCCCGGCACTCTTGATTCCAGTTTGTGCTTCATCCAGCCCGGCATTTCTCATGATGTACTCTGCATATAAGTTAAATAAGCAGGGTGATAATATACAGCCTTGACGTACTCCTTTCCTGGTTTGGAACCACTCTGTTGTTCCATGTCCAGTTCTAACTGTTGCTTCTTGACCTTTATACACATTTCTCAGGAGGCAGATCAGGTGGTCTAGCATTCCAGTCTCTTGAAGAATTTTCCTGTTTTTTGTGATCTACAGAGTTAAAGGCTTTGGCGTAGTCAATAAAGCAGAAGTAGATGTTTTTCTGGAACTCTCTAGCTTTCTCGATGATCCAGCAGATGCTAGCAATCTGATCTCTGGTTCCTCTGCCTTTTCTAAATCCAGCTTGAACATCTGGAAGTTCATGGTTCACATACTGTTGAAGCCTGGCTTGGAGAATTTTGAGCATTACTTTACTAGCGTGTGAGATGAGTGCAATTATCTGGTAGTTTGAACATTCTTTGGCGTTGCCTTTCTTTGGAATTGGAATGAAAACTGACCTTTTCCAGTCCTGTGACCACTGCTGAGTTTTCCAAATTTGCTGACATATTGAGTGCAGCACTTTCACAGCATTATCTTTTAGGGTTTGAAATAGCTCAACTGGAATGCTATCACCTCCACTAGATATGTTCATAGTGATGCTTCCTAAGGCCCACTTGATTTCACATTCCAGGATGTCTGACTCTAGGTGAGTGATCACACCATCATGGTTATCTGGGTCATGAGGATCTTTTTTGTATAGTTCTTCTGTGTATTCTTGCCACCTCTTAATATCTTCTGCTTCTGTTAGGTCCCTACCATTTCTGTCCTTTATTGAGCCCATCTTTGCATGAAATGTTCCCTTGGTATCTCTAATTTTCTTGAAGAGATCTCTAGTCTTTCCCATTCTATTGTTTTCCTCTATTTGTTTGCATTGATCACTGAGGAAGGCTTTCTTATCTCTCCTTGCTATTCTTTGGAACTCTGTATTCAAATGCGTATATCTTTCCTTTTCTCCTTTGCCTTCAGCTTCTCTTCTTTTCTCAGCTATTTGTAAGGCCTCCTCAGACAACCATTTTGCCCTTCAGCATTTCTTTTTCTTGGGGATGATATTGATCCCTGCCTCGTGTACAATGTCATGAACCTCCAAACCTCCATCCATAGTTCTTCAGATACTCTGCCTATCAGATTTAATCCCTTGAATCTATTTGTCACTTCCACTGTCTAATTGTAAGGGATTTGATTTAGGTCATATCTGAATGGTCTAGTAGTTTTCCCTACTTTCTTCAATTTCAGTCTGAATTTGGCAATAAGGAGTTAATGATCTTGAGCCACAGTCAGCTCCCAGTATTGTTTTTGCTGACTGTATAGAGCTTCTCCATCTTTGGCTGCAAAGAATATAATTAATCTGATTTTGGTATTGACCATCTGGTCATGTCCATTCTACAGAATCATCTTCCATGTGGCCAATATTAAATTTTGAGACCATATTCCTCTACCTGACACTTCTCCAGCCTCAACTCTATCAATTCCAGTTGATAAAAAGTAAGGAAGGTAAAATGATGATAATAAATTACTATTACTTATTTATAAATATAAATTTATTTCTAATTTAATTATTTTAAATTATTAGAATAAATAATTTGACACCCTCCAAAGTTGTGGGAGAAAATTACAGAGTGACCTTCAACACTGCTTCTGCTCCATCCCTGTTGCCTGGATAATTAAGAATGACCCATCAGTCATTTCTAGTGCTGTGCCCTCCCCTCAACCAGAAAGGAAATCAGTTCTATCAGACCAAGCCCCTGAGGGCAGGGCTTCTCCCACTCAGAGAGGCCTGCAGGGGCAGTACACAATCTGCTCTTTCCTCATTCCTAGGGCTTTTCCTGCCATCCTGAGACTTTCTAAAACCTTGCAAATGGTCTCTTTCTTAAGAAACATTCATGTTGTGATGGGGTTTATTGGCACTTAGTCTCTAAAGCTTCACACTGCTTCCTTTGTATAGGAAGAAAGAAATAAGAAATTGGTTGTTGCTACAAACCCCAAGCATTACTTTGTTTATTATGAGAGCCAGTCAGACCCAAGAAGAGAAGATAACCTCCCATTTGGCAGTGTGCATCCAGTAAAGGCTGAAGGAGATTCTCAAGTTTGTCAAGAACTAAGGCCATCGCCGATCACAGTCAGAGGCAGCCTGTAAAAGGAATACTCCTCCGTCCTTGGGCCCTTCACTTCTGTGCTTTTCACTGTACCTTCACCCCAGAAGTACAGTCTGGATTTCTGGCATCGTTTAAATTTCAAGCACTGAATTTTTTTTTCTTTGCCCCACAAATACAGTCTCACTTAAGAGACTGGGGTTCACAAAACATTGTCACTGTGAGCTCTGGGGAGCTCTGGGCACAGGGAAGGGACCAGACTCCAGCTCAGCTAAGGGTTTATCAAGAAGCATCTTGACTAATCTTTCTTCCTATCTCTGTCAGAATTTCCCCTAAGAATCATTTCCAAAAATGGGGAAGAAATGAAATGTTCAAATAGGGAAGAATTTCTGCTTCAGCTTCAAGAAATGAGTGTGTTATATCTAACTACTCTGACAATGTCTTGGCAAAAATACCACATAAACAAAACTGCTGAGCTGATAAGAACCTAGCTAATTCAAGAACATTTCTTCATTTAGTAACCATTCAAAAGATACTTCCTGAGAACAGCTTTGTATAAGACACTCCCAAGGATATAGAGATGGATATGATATAATTTCTACCTTAGAGGCTCATAATTTGGTAGCTCAGGCACTCATTTGTCTTTCTCACTAACTCAGCACAGAATAATGATGCTTCCATTATGTTATTTTCCAGTAGTCATGTATGGATGTGAGAGCTGGACTATAAAGAAAGCTGAGCACTGAAGAATTGATGTTTTTGAACTGTGGTATTAGAGAAGACTCTTGAGAGTCTCTTGGACTGCAAGGAGATCCATCCAGTCCATCCTAAAGGAAATCAGTCCTGAATATTTATTGGAAGGACTGATGCTGAAGCTGAAACTGCAGTACTTCGGCCACCCGATGCGAAGAGCTGACTCATTTGAAAAGACCCTGATGCTGGGAAAGATTGAAGGCAAGAGGAGAAGGGGATGACAGAGGATGAGATGGTTGGATGGCATCACTGACTCAGTGGATATGAGTTTGAGTAAACTCTGGCAGTTGGTGATGGACAGGGAGGCCTGGCATGCTGCAGTCCACAGGGCCGCAAAGAGTCAGACACGACTGAGCAACTGAACTGAACTGATTATAATGTTAGACAGTTCTAGGGACTGGGATACAGTGGTGATAGAAGACAATGTCTTAACTCTCAGAAGGTCTGTAATCCTGTGGATATAGGTGGAAAACAAACAAGTTAAGAAATGAAAAATATAAGTTAACTAGTGTTAAGCGCTGTGAGGAAAATAAAAGAAGTTAACAGAATAGAAAAGGTCTTGGTGGAGGTGGTGTCCACTTTAGATTGGTGGCAGAGAAGGTTTCTCTGAAAAGGAGACATTAAACCCTGAAAAAGAAGCAAGCGCAAAGGCCTAGGCAGCCATTGCCAGCCAGGATAAAGTTCCCATGAGAGGAAGAAGTCTGCTTTCTCACTTGATTTGTAGTTTGCCTGGGTATAGATTTCTAGGTCAAACTAAGAACCTTGAAGATATGAACCTCCTGGCTTCCCGGACTCAGTAGTACTGGTAATAAATCTGATGCCAATCTAATTCTCATTGTTTGTTGGTATCTTATTCTTATCTCTAGGAAAACTTTGAAGTACTTCTAAACACCACTGGAGCTCTAGAATTTCATGATGTTTAATGGATATTTTAAATCTGAAATTCATATCCTTCTTCAATTACAGGAAATATTCTTCTATTATTTCTTTGACAATATTGTCCCCTCCATTTTTGCTTTCTGATACTCCTGGGAGATCATGTGGGGGTTCCTGGTTTGGTCCTCCATTTAAAAAAAGTATTTATCTCTTAGATTTTTGGTTTTAAAGTCTAAGAGTATTCTTTGACTCTTTATTTGAGCCCTTCTATTGACTTTTTAATTTCAGTAATTTTTACTTTCCAAAATTCTTTTTTGTTGTTCTTAGATTGCCCCTTTTATTCTTTGATTAAAAAAAATTGTAGGGAATTCCCTAGCAGTCCAGTGGTTAAGATTCCACACTCTTGCTGCTGGCCCTGGGTTGATCCCCGCCCCACCAAAAATCAGTCTATTCTTATTTGTGCAATTGTTTCTTCTAAGAATAGTGAAATTCTTTTGAAAGTTCTTTTCTCTTTTGAATTATAATTTTTTTCCAGAGTCAGTTATTCTATTTGTCCTCATCCTCTTCTTTTGTGCTCCTGGCTTTTTTCCCAGATCACTTAGAAACAGAAGTAAAAGCGTAGTTTGACCATTACAGGCTGGCTCTACTTCCTTTGGATAGTTTTATTTCCCTAGCAAGCCACTCCCCTGAATGCAAAGATGGGACCCCGAGGTCTGCGTAGGTAGGCAAAATGTGTAAGTTCAGTGGTTTTACCCTAGGATATAAAAGGAACTTGCAGGCAAAAGTGAGTCTCCCAAATTTAAAATAAAGTGGGTATTACTCTGAAGTGATGACACTGACATTAGAAGCCCTAGTCCTCTGCAGAGGTTGTTAAATTTCTTCAGAAAGCAGTTCTCTTGTTTGAGACTGGAAGTCAAATACATTTGTTCTTGCTATATGGATGCCTGTAGGGGTGGCAGCATGGTACACAGGGCCAATGGTTGTCCAGGCTGTTTCATGGGCAGTTTTAAAATTAGCTGTCCTGATTATTATATCCACATATCTTATTCCTGCTCACTCAACCTTGGAACTACTCTTGAGGAATGCATTTCTGCTGAAGAGGAATGCATTGCTGCCAAAGCTTCCACTATTCTGGCTTACCTATTAGTACACTCTAGCTACTTTCTGCCTTCCCAAAGCCCATCAACTTCTTGGGCCTGCTGATGGTTCTTCATCCTCTGTCAGGGAATTTATTTTCTATTTGTACTTTCTCACAGTCATTGTACTGGGCTCGAACAGGAAGTCTCAACATCGTTCTTAAAGTAGATGTCCAAGAGTGGGCATGGGACCCAAGATAATATTCCCTATTTTCTGAAGGTAAGATTGCATGAAAGAGCTCATAAATGTAGGAATCCATAGTAGCTACTCGGCTAGTGTAGTCACTCTGGGCATCTACACCACTTCTCTGCTGAATCCACCTTGTAGGAATTTGAATAGAGAACTACACTCTGTCTTTGAAGACTCCCATTGCAGATCTCTCCATGTGGGCGTGCATACTAAGTCGCTTCATGTCCAACTCTTTGCAACCCTATGAACTGTAGCCTGCCAGGGTCCTCTGTCCATGGGGACTCTCCAGGCAAGACTACTGGAGAGGGTTGCCATGTCCTTCTCCAGGGATGGAACCCTCATCTCTTAAGTCTCCTGCATTGGCTGGCAGGTTCTTCACCACTGTACCGCCTCGGAAACCCAGATACCTCTGCTTTAATCTACTCTAGGCCTGCTATTCAGCTACTATCCTAGGATTTCCTTTCAGTGTTTACATGTTTCCTGGCTTCCAAATCTTTCTTGGTTTATTCTCTTCTCTTGCTTGAGTATACTTCAGAAACTTCCTAAGAGAAGATACGTAAGGAGTAAATTTTTTTTGAGTCTTTGCACATACTGAAATTTCTTTATACTTGCATTTTATTGACAGCTTCAATGGATTTAGAATTAGAAGATGCAAATATTTTTCTGGCAGACTTTCGAAGGCAACATTTACCTTCTGCTGTTGCTGTTGAGAAGGCCAATGCCATTCTGATTCTTGTTTATGACCTTTTATTTCTCTCTGAAAGCTCTTAGGATCTTTTTTAAAATTTTATAATTTCTTCACATGTGGTCAGATTTCCATGTTAAATAGAGTTGTCATGTGTTTTAATTTTATCTCCACAGGGAGACAGCAAGCATAGCAGAAAGAGAATTGACTGAAAAGTTATGCCTAGATGGATAGGTGTGATTATTGAATAAAATTACATATGTAAAGCATCTGGCACATATTGACGCTCTATCTCCCCAAAGTGAATGTATATACTTGAGAGCTGGACCCAGGACTTATAAATCCTATGGTCCTTATAATACCCAGCACATATTAGAGTCTCAATAAAAATGACTTCACCTCACCATACACAAAAATAAACTGAAAATGGCTTAAAGACTTAAACAAAAGACATCATCATAAAACTCCTAGAAGAGAGCATAGGCAAAACATTCTCTGACATAAATTGTACTGATGTTTTCTTAGGTCAGTCTCCCAAGGTAATAGAAATATAATCAAAAATGAAAAAAAAAAAAACGGGACTTTTTTCAAAAATGAAATGAAAATGGGACTAATCAAACTTACAAGCTTTTGCACAGCCAAGGAAACCATAAACAAAATGAAACGACAACCTACAGAATGGGAGAAAATGTTTGCAAATGATGCAAGTGAAAAAGGCTTTCTTTCCAAAATATACAAACAGCATAAACAAATGAACAACAAAAAACAAACAACCCTATCCAAAAATGGGCAGCAGACCTAAATAAAATCCAAAAAAGATACACAAGTGATTAATAGACACAAGAAAAAATGTTCAACATCATGAATTACTAGAGAAATGCAAAGCAAAACTATAATGAAATACCACTTTAACTGGTCAGAATGGTCATCATCAAAAAGTCTACAAATAACAAATGCTGGAAAGGGTATGCAGGAAAGGGAATCCTCTTACACTGTTGGTGGGAATGTATATTGGTACAGCCACTGTGGAAAATAGCATAAAGAGTCCTCAGAAAACTAAAAGTAGAATTACCATATGATCTAGCAATCCCACTTCTGGTCATACACTCAGACAACACTATAATTAAAAAAGATACATGCACCCCTAGGTTCACAGCAGCTCTATTCATAATAGTCAGGACATGAAAACAAAGTAAATGTCCACTGACAGATGAATGGATAAAGATGTGGTACATATATATAATAGAATACTACTCAGCCATAAAAAAGAATGAAATAATGCCATTTCCAGCAACATGGATGCAGCTAGAGATTTTCTAGCTGCGTATTAATACTAAGTGAAGCAAGTCAAAAAGAGAAAGACAAATATCTTAAGATTTCACTTATATGTGGGATCTAAAATATGGCACAAATGAACCTATTTATGAAACAGAAATAGAATCACGGACATACAGAACAGACTGGTGGTTGCCGAGGGGGAAGGATGGAGTGGGAGGTTGGGGTTAGCAGATGTAAGCTTTAGTATATAGAATGGATAAACAACAAGGTCCTACTGAACAGCATAGAAAGTTATAGTCAATATCCTATGATAAACCATAATGGAAAAGAATATTTAAAAAGGAAGTATATATATGCATAGCCGAATTACTTTGCTGTATAGCAGTAATGAATATAACACTAAATCAACTACACTTTAATAAAAAATATGACTTGATAATGAGTCTCTGACATTATTTTTCTGTGGGACTTTATGTTATTTATCTTTACTATGACCTATCTTGCATATTTGTCAGCGGGAAAAGTATTTCTTGACTTATTGTTTATAGATGTTGTGAAGCTTCTGTAAGTGAATGTGAAAATATTCTAAAAAGTTAAAATTCCTCTACAGGTGTCAAGTATTATCACTACCTTTCAGATAGGTAACCAGGTAGTTGAGCTTTCTTAGGCATATGGGAGATATCTTGTTTTGAAGACAACCCTAGGTTAAATTACCTAGCTTTTCCCCTAATGATACACTCTCTGATATTGTCAAAGGCATATTTACCTCTGTTGCCTTTCTGAATTCTCAACTATGATTACCTTCTTCATTAATAAACCAGAAAATATCACTTTGTTTCAACTGCTGAAAGCTATGCAGACAGTAGTGGAAAGAAAAAGATAGTGAATACTATTCTTTGGTCTCAAAGCTGAATGAACCTTCCTAATTTTCTAAAATCCCAGTGGTGCTAGTGGTAAAGAATCTGTCTGCCAATGCAGGAGATGCAAGAGACACCAGTTCAATCCCTGGGTTGGGAAGATCCCCTGGAGGAGGGCATGGGAATCCACTCCAATATTCTTGCGTGGGAAATCCCTTGCACAGATGAACCTGGTGGGCTACAGTCTGTGGGGTCACAAAGAGTTGGACATGACTGAGCATGCATACACACATGTGATAAGCATGGAAATTAACTAATTAATCTTCAATTTAAACTTTTATTCTCAAAGCTGATTATCATCTACTGAGTGCTTTAAAAAATTTTTTTATTGGACTATAGCTGATTTACAATGCTGCGTTGTTTCAGGCATACAGCAAAGTGAATCATTTATACATATATCCACTCTTATAGATTCTTTTCTCATATAGGTCATTCCAGAGTACTCAGTAGAGTTCCCTGTGCTATATAGTAGGTCCTTGTTAGTTACCTATCTTATATATAGTAGTGTGTATATATTAATCCCAATCTCCCAAATTCTCTCTCTCCCCTTACCCCCTAGTAATTATAAATTTGTTTTCTACATCTGTGACTATTTCTATTTTGTAAATAAGTTCATTTGTACTCTTTTCTTTTAAGATTTCACATATAAGCAGTATGTACTGAGTGCTTTTCAAATTTCATTTCTTAGCATTAGAATCCTCTATTCTCTAACTGAAATTTTACAGAACAGATAAATGTGAGGTTGCTCGTTTTAAATCAGGAACTTCAGAATGAAGAGGCCAGAACAAAACTCTTGATCTTCTCTACTCCCCCTGCAGCAGACCTGAGCATTCTCTAAGGAAATAGAGTTTGAAAATCATTGGTTTAAGTAAGGTGATCTTATTAATCTAAGTAAGATTTTATTGAAGTGGTCATGAGTAAAACTGGCTATGAAGAAAAAGAAAAAAAATGTCAATGAGTTTTCTTCTTATCTGGTCCAAATATAAGTGTGTGGGGTCCTAAAACTGTTTGGGACTTTCAGACAAGTAAATTCTGACTTGAAAATACCAGCTACTGCTGGAGAAGGAAGAAAAGAAGGCCTATTTGTAAAAATAGAGAAAAAAGGTCTTTAACTTACCCAGAGCACAAGGACATTCATGAGGTGGTCTATGTGTGTCCGTTTAAAGGTGGACTTCCCACTGTTCTGCATTACTTTGGTGTCTGGTCCTAAATCAAACAGGGAGACATCATCTCTTAGAATCACTAAATATTCTCGAGGACTGAAATTGGGTTGAAATACACCTTTATGATCACTTTATCAAACTTCTTTCCAATGCTAAAGGATAAAGCCTTGAAGAAAGGCTCGTGGTTGGTGCCCCTAACTCAAAGAATGGAAAATTTATTTCTTAGGATAATCCCAATTACTTCTTCAAGCTGCATCAATGCCGACAGCTCCCTCTCTTTGCAGCACCTTAGACAGTCTAGTTTTTCATTGATAAGTTAGAATAGGGGCCTCAAGCTTCTTTCTCATCACCATCTGGTTTATTTAGCTTAGAAAAAGGGTCTTCTTTTTTTTTTCCATTTATTTTTATTAGTTGGAGGCTAATTACTTTACAATATTGTAGTGTTTTTTGCCATACATTGACATGAATCAGCCATGGATTTATATGTATTCCCCATCCTGATCCCCCCTCTCACCTCCCACCCCACCCCATCCCTCTGGGTCTTCCCAGTGCACCAGTCCTGAGCACTTGTCTCATGCATCCAACCTGGGCTGGTGATCTGTTTCACCCTTGGTAGTATACTTGTTTCAGTGCTATTCTCTCAGAACATCCCACCCTTGCCTTCTCCCAGAGTCCAAAAGTCTGTTCTGTACATCTGTGTCTCTTTTTCTGTTTTGCATATAAGGTTATCGTTACCATCTTTTTAAATTCCATATATATGTGTTAGTATACTGTAATGGTCTTTATCTTTCTGGCTTACTTCACTCTGTATAATCGGCTCCAGTTTCATCCATCTCATTAGAACTGATTCAAATGAATTATTTTTAATGGCTGAGTAATATTCCATAGTGTAAGAAAAAGGGTCTTCTGACAAGGAGATCTTCACCTTTTGAGGAAACCCATAGCTGGACCAGGCTCTATTTAAAGTTTCTAACTAGGAGATGGAGAAAGTAAAAGGCAATGGCAAGTGATTTCTTCTGAGGTGGGAGCTGAGATTTCTCTGGAGCTGAGCGATACAGACTTTGAACTTCATGATAGGACAGACAATAAGTAGAAATAAAGGACTTTTAATGACACACTGGGACTGGAAATTATTATCTCACTGTGGTTGTTGTGACCAAAACTCACTGCCACCGAGGGCACAGGGAGCACAAGAGCGTCCTTCATTCTCCGGCACTACGTCATAACTCCAGAAAGTCCCCGACTAAGTATAAGGGATTGCGGTTCTAAATGCCATCTCAGGACGGGCCACTGCTCAGGAGCCACATGTGCCTTTTCTCTGGCATGAACACTTCACACTGTGTTTTATCTTCTCCATAATGAGCGCCATGTTTATTCTCTCCTCATGCAAGTAATCCACATATATACCCTCCCGTTTCACATTGTTCTCCTTTCAAATGCTAATTCTATGTATACTTCTATGTGTATACCTTGTCTTGTGTCCAGATGTGGTTAGAAAGACTCATGAATGTTCTGTGGCCTTGGAACACAAAGCCTTCTACTATCAAAGGCAGGGCTGATATGCTGGCAGCTCAGTATTTGGAAAAAAAGTCATTTTTTTTTTCCCTAAGAAAGAAGTTTTTTCTTAATTCCTCCACCTATCTATCCATCTCCCTGCTTCCCTTCCTCAAAGCCATAGTGTTCTGGTATATATCTGAGCATCATATCCACATCATGAAAACTAAGAATTCACAATATGGCTGTGAACGGAATCCAGCAGGCTGGGGGTCTGTGACTCCAGAAAGACGCACCAGTAAAAATCACCAAGCCATAGCACCAGTCCGTATTCCTGATGACACAGCCTCGGAGGATCAGTCTGTCATGATTCAGGATGTAGTTTTTTCCCTTATACATGAGTATTCCTGTGAATCTGTCCAGCTTGTTATTGGGAGACTCACACCTCACTTCTCCTGGGGGAAAAAAAAGGAATAAGAGTCTTGACTCTGTAATCTTAATTCTTTCCTAACAGGAAAGAGGAAGCTTAATAGAAAAGAGGAAAGAACAAGCCTCTTTCAAAATATACACTCATCTTCTTTTCCTATCATTTCTCAGCCACTGCCCATTTCTCAGCAGCTCCCTTTAGAAAGGCAGACAAAGGGTTCTGGGCATTAGAGAAGAGTAATTCTGTGACATTGGTTATCCAGAAAGAGAACAACTCACATGATAACTTATTACCATTAGTACTTCCAGATCAAATGAGCTAAATCTGAATAAATTCAGAAACTACTTAAAGCAAACCTAGTATTTTTTTCAAAATGGAAATAAGTTAATTTTTTCATGATTAGTAAACTAAAATATGCCCTTTGTAAATATATATACAACATTAAAAGGAGAAAGTAAAATTCACTCATTGCCTAGAAATAAGTGCTGCTAACCTTTTATAGTATATCCTTCCAAGATTTTTTCTATATATATATTCATAAACATGTATATATTTCCAAAGACAAATTTATGTTACATTATACTATGCATAGTGTATTATAATCTTTTTACACTTATATGTTGTGAATATTTTTCCACATAAGTAAATATCAACTTGCATACTGTTTTTTATGAGTTATATAGAATTCACTATATGGCTGTATCACACTTTAACCACACCTTCACTGATAAAAATTTGGGTTGGCAAATCTATTTCAAAACTCACCATCAAAAGCAGACAGAAGCTTCAGATTATCTTCCATCTCACTGGTAACCGAGATGGCCTGCTTCACTTTCAAGTTGGTTTCACTAGAGTAAAGAATGCACATAGATAACAGCGGTACAGGTCCAATTTCTCCTACTTTAGAAAACAGTTTTTGCCAACAGAGCTTGGCTTTTAGACTTGACTTGTTCGAGTCACTCCTACTATCATCCTCTCTCAAGGACAGTATTGAGGCAGAATGGTTCTACAAGGAAGCTAAATATTAGCCCACTTGCTCCCCTCTCTCCCTGAAACACGTATCAACTACTTTAACCAACCTATGAGACCTTGCTGGAGATGCTCTAGAAAAGCTGAAGAAACATCACAAAACAACCTGGAGGTGGTACCTACTCCCTTCAAGAGTAAGGTCCTGGAAAGAACCTGTGAAAACTTGCAAGTAAACGTACTCTTCATCTCACAAATGTTTATAGGACCCATGAACGGATTCCAGCTAACCATTATTTGATACAGAAATGCACAGAGACAGAAGTAAAAAAGAAGCCACATTTCAAAAAGTTTGTGGGCACTAAGAGAAAGAGTTTTAAGGATGCAGATTAACATAAAACTCCACAGGACAAGCTCTCTGAAGATGGCCTCTGTCTTCCAAAGATCTTAGCTTTTGCACATTAATGAATTGCTACCTTAAATCCTTTCCAGAACATGGTCTATCAGCACATAATTATTTCAGTATTCATTCCCTCACCCCAAGAAACTGTGGAACTATATTCTGAAATTTCATATTCCGGTTAACTTCTTTCCTACCACTCAGCATTACTGAATATAGTCAGACTGAATGTTTCCAATATGAAGATGGAGAATATTTGCCCAGATTCTGCCCCCAGTTGGATGCTCAATTATCTGTCAAGAGCTCAGCCTTAGACTTGAGGCCTCCCATCTTATCTGGATATTTCTAGCTTTTAGCACTTCATTCTCTGTATCATGCTCCCCCTCAGTGAGAAATCACTCTAAGCTGGCTTAACCATCTTAATGGACTATGAGGAAGGAACACTCACCCATCCAGTTCTGCAGTTTCTATATATGTCAAACTGTAGGGCTCGCTGCTTGAGAGTAATAGTATATCAGCCTGCAGTCAGGAAAGGCAGAGAAGATAAGGAAGGCAGACTTTTAAAATTACAGCGTGACAAAAGCAATTACCTCAGGAACAGCTATTCATCCTAAGAATTTTATAGACACTGGGTTTACTTTCTTTGTCTCAAGACCCATCACTGGTACCACACACCTCCTTTCTCAAAGCCAGTCATACTTTACTTGGGGTTGTGGTGAGAAGTGGACAAGAACAAACTTCTTACCACAGGAGCTGGTGATCACAGTGAAGCAGGTGAATATCACCAAAAGGAGCAGTCACAGAAGGGCTAAAAAGGTTCCTACTCAAGCCCAAAGAGAAAGAGTCACAGCCCAAAGAGGTACTCACCGTGACAATCTGGTTGTTTTCTAGTTTAATTATATCTCCCACTTGGACATTCATCCATTTGTCTGTCACTATCCTGCAAGAAAGTGAGCCTTGAATGCCTGCATGCCAGCTCTGAGAATTTCCCTACAGTCCTGTTTTGACAATCGTGGCGGGGGGTGGTGGGGGGGTGGGGGTGGTGGGGGGGGGCGGCGGGAAGCTGAGATAACTCAAAGCTCAGAGGAGGACCAAACTGCTTTGGGATACTCCTTGCCCAAGCAGCATCAAGAATGGGGCCCTTTTTCTGTTTTGCATATAAGGTTATCATTACCATCTTTTTAAATTCCATATATATGCGTTAGTATACTGTATTGAGACATGTGCTCAGGGCTGGTGCACTGGGAAGACCCAGAGGGATGGGATGGGGAGGGAGGTGGGAGGGGGGATTGGGATGGGGAACACATGTAAATCCATGGCTGATTCATGTCAATGTATGGCAAAAACCAGTACAATATTGTAAAGTAATTAGCCTCCAACTAATAAAAATAAATGGAAAAAAAAAGACAAAAAAAAAAAAGAATGGGACCCATTTCTCTTGATCAGGCTATAAGAGTTTTCTAAAACTCTATAACGGTATATGTAGATATACAGGCACATAATTTTTCTTTAAGTAAAAGCAATATATGCATATGGTAAAAATACAATTCAAATAATTTGAAAAAAAAAGAAAAAGAAAAAGTAAAGTTTCCTCTCTCCCCAGATTATAGTTTTGTCACTTAGAGAGCAATTTTTTGCATTTCTTTTGAGAAAATGTCAATCCATATAATCACATACAAGATACACATTTAAAAATGACATACTAGATACATAATTTTCTGTACTTTGAGTTTTTCATTTAATAATAAATCTGAGAGAACACTTACAGGAGGTGTGGCTCATTCCTCTGGATAGCTAAAAAATGTGGCTTTTAACTAAAGATGTGCTTGTAGCCAGAATTACTGACCACAATGACAGAAATCACAACTCAAAAAACAAAATTTTTCAAAGGTATTGATAACTCTGTTCAAACACATGTACTCTACAAAAAGGATGCCACTTTCTGGAATATAGACAGTTCATCTCAAGTGTTAAATAAACCAGACATTCACTGGCTTACAGAGTCTAACCATTAGGGCCTGCTGAACTCCTACTCTAAAACCACTCTATGACAAGCTCTTCTGTAATAGTTTCATAAAACCCAAGTGCTCAAGCTCCTTGAGAAGTTCATTTGACTAAATTCACTCAGCAATTTCTAGCTTTACAAATTTCTTATACATTCAGTTTTATCTTTTCTCTTTATTTCTATAACTTTCTTTTTTATAAATTTTTTTTAATCACAACTAACTTTTTTAGTGATATCTTATGAGAGGCTTCAACAGATCAAAACACTTGAGGAAATAATCCATCATGAGTAAGAATCAGCAAACACAATAAGTAAGAGAATCAGATACCCAAGAACCTCCCATAACAGAATTCTATGACTAAAACTGTAGTTCTTGATATGTGTGTGCTGAGTCATTCAAGATGAGTCCAACTCGTTGTTGACCCCAAGGACTGCAGCATGCCAGGCTCCTCTGTCCATGGGGATTCTCCAGGCAGGAATACTAGAGTGGGTTGCCATGCCCTCCTCCAGGGGATCTTTCGAACTCAAGGATTGAAGCCAGGTCGCCTGCATTGCAGGCAGATTCTTTACCGTCTGAGCTGCCAGAGGAGCCCAAGAATACTGGAGTGGGCAGCCTATCACTTCTCCAGGGGATCTTCCCAACCCAGGAACTGAACCGGGGTCTCTTGAAATACTATTCACCCATAAAAAATAATGAAGATTTTCCATTTGCAACAACATGGATGGATTTGGAGGATATTATGCTAAGTGAAATTAGTCAGACAAATACTGTATGATATCACTTACATGTGAAATCTAAAAAATACAGCAAACTAGTGAATATAACAAAAAAGAAACAGACTCACACATATAGAGAACAAACTAGTGGTTACCAATGGAGAGAAGGGGGAGGGGCAAGATATGGGGAAAGGATGAAGAGGTACAAACCATGACACATAGAATAAGCTACAAGGATATATTGTACAACACAAGTAATATAGACTACATTTTATAATAACTATAAAGGAAGTATAACCTTTAAAAATTGTGACTCACTATATTGTATACCTGTAACATATAATGTTGAACATCAACTGTACTTCAATTAAAAAAATTTTTTAATATAATATATATATATATATATATATATATAAAACTATAGCTACTGGGTATTGTGTAAGGTCACCATGAGAAAGGATTGGACCTCAATCTTGAATTCCCTCAGATCTGTACTTGTTTGTGATCATGCTTCTGCAAACACTGGTCATCTTTCATATAATCTCTATTTGTTTAATTCTTCCCCATCTTTTAAGCACAAACATCATCTCTTCTAGAAAGTCTTCCTTGATTTCTTTAGCCAGCTATGATTGCCTATTTTTCATTAATTCCTATGATAATTTTTGTACCTCTTATGATAATCTTCATATTTTGCTTTATATAATTATGCCGGTCTCCCTCTATCCCTGCCAAAGGTAAATTGCTCCAATTTTGCAGGACCCCACAAAAAACAAGCATTTACCCATACTTTAGATAGATAAGACCAAACACTATAGCAATGAGGTCAACACCAATATTTTCTTTAGATTGTTAACAAAAAGATGTCCTAACCAAAAGCTATAGTAGAATGGTCACTAAGTCATGTAAAATTCACTGATGTACTAAAGACAGGCTTCTCCATGCTGACCACCGTACTGGTAATAACCACTTGTATACTAATATCATGTCATAATTTGTTAATTTCTTTAATATATATTATTTTGTTTTCATTTTTGTAAGCATCCTCTAAGGTAAAGAATATTATTTTCATTTTATAGATAAGAAATATAAGGCCCAGAGAAGCAAGTTCAGGGCATACTAGAAACGAACCCTTCCTATGTCCAGCCTGAGGCTCTTTTCACTGTCTTGAATCACCTTTCCAAACACATCAAGTTTTAGCAAGGTCAGTGCTCTCCCAGAGCTGGTCCAATCTAAACTGGCTTCCCAAGAAGCACTTACCTGCCATTCATCAGCACCAGAACAGAACGATTGTTGACTTGATTATCATTTTGGTGCCTTTTCTAAAATCATACAAGAAAATGTTCAGGAAATAGACATAGAGCAAACTGCATTTAGAAAATTAATATTTTGAACTATTATTCAATGTAGTTCCTCTTCTTTGTAACTCTCCCTTACCCTCACTTCTTCACCACCTTCCCCCCCAACCCCTGGCCAATTCCAAGTTCTTCCACCATTAAAACCAGACCAAGAAGCTGGTTGTCTCTGAGAAGCTGGGAAAGGAGATCAGAAAAAGAATCAAGCGAGAAGAAAGAGACAAACTCTTTGTTTTAATATCAAGAGCCAAAGCCTGGGGTGATGAGAACAAATAACTTATGTTGAAAGTCACAGAGGAGAGAATGAAAAATGATGGGCCTACACCTTGGTAGGTGGAGGGAAGTTATGTATTCACAAGTATATCAATACCCCTCCTCTCAACCAGAGTCAGCATAAGAAGCTTCTACCATGGATGCAATGAAGAAAGGGGAAGAGAGGTCTATTCAAAGACCAAATAAGAGGGTGACAGATAAGGGTATGTCCTGATGCTAAGACTCACATGAGTCCCTTTCCTTTCAGCTGAGATTACTCCCTGGGAAGAGGGCAGAAAGAATCCTGAATTGGTCAGAATATTTCTCCTAAAGAGACTGAGTTCTAAACCAGAAGGAACTGCATGGGTTATCCTGAATTGGCAAGTTTAGCTTTCGGCTCTCATTAAAAAAGAGCTGAGATGGTGAGGTGGTGGTTATGAGTTACATTGAGTTTAGTTATGGAAAATTAAGTTATATTTTTGCACATCTGAGTTGTGCCTGAAATTTAAACCACTATATATGTTAATTCTGGGTTTAAAGAGTCACAGAGTTAAAGAGCTGGAGAAACACTCTGCTCTTAAACTTTGATATAAAAATCAGAAGGACTCTCTTAGGGAAGCTCCAAACAGGTCAATACGATGGGCTTCCCAAATCCCACTGGCAGGCACGGCAGGGGTTCCGCAAGTTCGCCCTCCCACCGGGCCCTGCTGTAACGGAGCACGCAGGAAGCCACCTGCACTCCTGAGAGCCAGCTTCTCCCGCCAAGCCCAGGGGAAGAAGCCAGGCTCTGCTGAGTCATGATGCTCTCTAAACCCAGAGGTTCCTAGCTGTGTGCGCCTGACAGAACCGAAAGCTGGAGGGGGACATACGGAGAGCCGGAGAGGAGAACGGGAATGTAGAGGGGAGATAAGACCGGAGGAAGCAAGGGGGACAGGAAGAAGGGCAGAGGAACACAGAAATGTGAGAGGGTGAATTCAGAAAGAAGGGTGAGAGCGAGCCCAGAGAGAGCTAAGTGAAGGCAGAGGTGGGTTATGAAGGAGATGGAAGGAAACCTGGAAAAGGCGGCAGGAAGAAGACAGAGAAAGGCCTTGTGTGAGCCCTTTCTGGCCATGGATGGCTCATCAATCTTGGGCTTACAGGATTCTCCTATTCCTCTGGCACAGATAAGGACATAGGGAAAGGAAACACCTCTTTCCCTTCAGTGCTTCCTTCTAGTATTAGGCAGTTCTAGGGAGTCCTTCATGCTCGCTCCCTCCCCAGCCTGACTAGGTACAGTGAGGGCAGAGAGGCCCTGGAAGCCACTTCACCACATCATCGATGGCATCTTTCACTGCTGTTATGGAGAGCACCACCATCAGGGGGACCACAGTCGTGTACCATGCCAAGGAGGAGATCTGGGGAATCAACTGGGAGAAGAAAGGGGAGAGAAACATGGGTCAGAAAGCTTAAAGGACAATGTATTTCCTCCCAACCCCCACTCCACCACCATTTTTGCCCCCCTAGATTCATAATAAGTTCAACAATCCTAGTTGTTTCCACTGTTACAACCTCCAAATAGCCACCCCAATATAAGCAAACACCTCCTAAAGATGAAAGAAGAGGAGATGATAAATTGCCAGGTACTGTCCTGAACTCTAATATCTTTGTCTTGATGGCAAAGAGCCATTCCTCTTCTGATAATGAAGGTGCTGGGGGTAGGGCATGAAGTGTGGACATGGGAGAACCACATAGCCGCCTACACCCCTTCAGCACAAGGAGAAATGAGATGGCCCGTCTCTCTCTCCCAACCTGGGCCTACTCTGCCCTGCTTCCGTGCCCCGTGCTGATGTTCCAAACCATTCTCCTCCCTTGGTGCTCCCACGTGTTAACTTTCTGCCGGGGAGGCTGGGACAAGGAGGAGGAACGGGGCTGCAGCTGAGGCGGGGGTGCAGAATCAAGTCTGTGGCCTTTCGCGGTTAAGCTGAACTGGTCATGCAGCCACGGTGAGGGAGCACCCTCACTTGGGACTTGGTGACCTTGTCTCCTTCCTCCTGGAGAGGCTTGTTTCACCCTGGCTAATCCTGACCACAGCTGTTCTAGGAGACTGGCCTGAGACTCCAGCCATTCATTTGCCTCTTGTCTAAAGAGAGAAGACATCTCTCAGTTTAAGAAGAAGGACTGATTACATAACCTGACCCCAGAGAAGCTGATAAAATATTCTGTGGAAAAGGCCCTAAAAGGTAATACCTGTAGAAGAAGCAAAAAGAGGAAATATGCATTTGCAAGTCTCTGGAACTGTTCAAACAGGTTCATAGGCAAGAAGGTTAAGGCACTATATTTTGCGGTTTTGATGCTATTATCCTGTTAATAAAAGAACACAAGCAGAATTAGAGTAACAAAAGACTCCACCCCCAAGTCTTAACAAAAAGGACCAAGACCACTTCATAAAATAGGGAAAAGCTAATAGCTTCACAACATAGTGAGGTAAGGAAGGAAGAAGTGGTTGTCTCCAGACTCTTGTCTTTGAGGCCCAGAGAGGCTTGTGTTTGTATGCAAAGATGGCAAGGTTGATCAATATGGGACATTTTTAGGAGGGGCAGGATGTATTTGTGCCCTGAGTAGAATTCTTTGTTTATTGATGCTATTGATAATAATGATGATAATAAAATCAACAACAGTCAAAACTTATTAAATATTTACTATGTGTAAAGTACTATGCTAAGTACTTTAGTACTATTCTGAGTATTTTAGAAAAAGCAACTTATTTAATTCTCAAAACGACTGTAAGAAGGGAGTAATATCACCTTTTCAGGATGCGGAAGCTGAGGCCCTGAGGTTGAATTATTTGCCGAAGACTATCCAGTTACTTGTGGAGTTGAGACTGTGCTGTTCCCTGAGCCCCAGTTCACTTGTGCAGCCATCCAAAGCTTTCCTTCCTTAGAATCAGAAATCTCTCTGTTCATCTCATCCTCTGACTCAAGGTCCTTCGCGGTGCCAAACAGTGGCAAGTTTGCCATTTGTGTTCACTCTGCTCAGAGCTCTCTACTGAAGCTTTTCTTGAGTCTGGCAAACCCATTTTGGTGTGTCTTTACATGTTGCTTTCAGTGCTGAAAGGTGTCAGACGCCAAAAGCAAATGAGTGTCCTTCAACCTTAGCCCACTGAAGGTTCCTACACTGGTTGCTTTCAGCACTGGAGAATCACTTGCCCCTTAGCTGTCCTGGGGGAGGTCTGAATAGCTTTGGCCTACATCTAAGCTATCATTTTGCTGAGTAAAAATGGGAACTTGCTACCTCTTCAATGCTGATCTCAAGATGTTGACAAGACCATCTTACTTTCTACTTTTGGCTCTTCAGTTGTTTGACCTAAGATGTAAGGGTTTGAACCTAAGAGCTTAAGAAAAGTAGGAGAATGAGACCAAATAATCCCCTAAGGACAGGGCTTCTCTCCCACCTCCTCCACCTATAGGGTCAAACACGAACAAACCTACCTGCAGTCCTGGAAAACAGACACTGCTTAAGCATGAAGAATCTTTTCTGGGTCCTACCTTGGGAAGACATCTGAATAACTCTTGAAGAACCAACATCTTTTTGTCCTAAGGCTAAAATTGGCCTTGGGAAACTAGACAGGCAACCCAGTCAAGTCTTGCTTAAGGTCTATTTCCTTAGAGAAGAGAAGCTGGTCAAATAGCCTAGCACTTAGGAGTTTAGAGATCCAAGTTAAACCTAAGATTTCTTTGGTATTTCTCCATGACTTTTCAATTAATGATCAATCAAACACTATACATTTCTCAAGGTTTGTTCTGTTCACAGCTCTACACTGGGCTATACTAGTAGAGACTGATAAAGAATTAAACAAAATCTGTTCTGGAAAGTTCACAGGTATGTCTTGAATGGAGTTCTAACTAAATGACCTCTAAGGCCCCTCCCAACCCTGAGGGTATGTTATTCTAACATAGAAATGGTTTTCTGTGATTTTAAGATAGCCTGAATTTTTTAGTGTCTAAGTCCAGATGACTCTGATATTTGGGCCCAAAGATCTTTTGATTTTCACCTTACTAAAGCAGTTAGCTTTAGTAAATTTTCCATTTGACTTTACAGTTAATGTATTTGGTTTCTACTTATTTGGGTAGCATTTTTTTTTAGAAAACAAAGACAAAAGCTATGATGATTCTGTCCCAAGATAGACAAATCAGTACTTCTTTACTAACTTGGCAGCTAGAGTGTTTTGTCCTACTCTTAAATGTCAAACCAGAAGCAAGAATCTTAAGGATGTAGAACATTTGCTTAACTATGGATAACTCCTTTGACATGATAGAGATGGTAGATTTGGGCTTGGGGCATTTATTTCTTTGGGCAGGGATATCCCCTGGTGGCTCAGACAGTAAAGAATCCACATGAAATGCTGGAGACCGGGGTTCGATCCCTGAGTTGGGAAGATCCCCTGGAGGAGGGTATGGTGACCCACTCCAGTATTCTCGCCTGGAGAATCCCCCATGGACAGAGGAGCCTGGCGGGCTACAGTCCATGGGGTCACAAAGAGTCAGACAGGACTAAGTGACTAAGCACAGCACCCGGCTGACTGCTAAAGTGGAAAATAGAAAACAGAAGGCCCAGGATATAACGAGAATCAGGAGTTATGGGGTCGAAAAGAGGAAAGGCAGCAGTGGTGGTGGTGGTTCAGTCACTAAGTCATGTCTGACTCTTGTGATGTCCGTGGGACTTCCCAGGCAAGAATACTGCAGTGGGTTGCCATTTCGTTTTCCAGGGAATCTTTCTGACCCAGGGATCAAACCCATGTCTCCTACATTGCAGGCAGTCTCCTGCATCACAAATGGATTCTTTACCACTGAGCCGCCAGGGAAGCCTAAAAGGAGTAGGAATGGAAGAAATTAGAGAAATAGGGAAAAAATGACCAATGGATAGGGCCAGGGAAATGCAATGGTTGTTAAGTACATAAGAATCAGTCAAATCAGTTTACTTGTTCATCAATTATTTGCATACATTTACTGAATTTCATTTATGGGCCAGATATTGTGATGGGAAAAGTAGTTACAGAGATGAATGAAATTTGTACCCTTCCTTTAAAGGGTAACAGTTTTTTGGTGAAAGAGAACTAACATTTTCACAACCATATTTAACTCTAACAACCACCATGTACAGTGAACATTATTATGTTCTTTTTATAGATGAGGGAACTGAAGATCAAAGAAGTTAAAATAAATAATGTGCCTAAGGATACAACGTTAGTAAGGAGTAGAGCTATGTTCAAACTCAGAGTGATGCCAAAACCTGCACCTTAGAGTTACTTAGAAAAACTTTAGAGAGAGGAAAAGGTAGAGAAGGAGAAACCTGTTCCCACAGCCATGTCCTAAACACTGTTATTATCCAGAGCCTCTCTAACTCAGAAATCACAAACTAGTATCCTATAGAGACTATTGTGTGTGTATATGTATATATATATACACACACACACACATATATATACACACATGCATATAGACATATACTATAATACATAGTATATATACACATATATATCATATATAGTATATATACACATATATATTATATACTTACAGCACTATATATTAATATATCTACATATGAATAAAGTAACATATAAGTAAAAATTGCTTCTAATTGTAAAAGATTGGAAACAATCCAAATGTCAATTTGTAAGAAAGTGGTTACGTAAATTACGCTATCTGCCAGGGAAGCAGTTGAAAAAAGAAGGAAAATGCTATTATGAAATTATAATTATGAAAACATCTCCAGGACATAACGTTAAGGTTCAGAATAGTTTAAGAAAGTGGGAAAATGAGAATATATATGTGTGTGTGTGTGCGTGTGCATTTGTGTGTATATTTGCTTTATTTGCACAAAGAAGCACTGCTGAATATATGATAAACTAATAAAAGTGATTCCTTCTAGGAAGCAGAGATGTGGACAAGGATGGGGTATTGGAGCATGACTTTTAAACCATGTATCTTTTTATCAGTTACTTATTTATAAATAAATAAGTGAAAATGAACAATCTAATAGGAAATGGGCAAATATCATTAACAGTTGTTTCCATAAAAAGATGTACAAAGGCTAATTAACAAAAAAATTACTGCTCTCACTCAAAATTAAGGAAAGATAGATAATGAAATGTCATTTTCCATGAAAGGGTCTGGTAAAGATAAAAAAGACTGACAATACCAATGTGGCAGGAATATGGAGAAGTGAGATGTCTTTGCTATAGATAGAAATATAAATAGATATAACCCTTTTAGAGGGCAATCTGGCAATACGTATCAAAAATTTAAAGTGTTTCATTTTTGATCTGGCCAATTCACTTCTAGGAAATTCTCCTAAAGTATATTTACACAAATGTGCCAAAGCATATGGCATATAAAATGGTGTTCATTTAGGGCCATTTATCACAGCAAAATATTGGAGAAATATTTTTTGGAGGGGGCACCTGGATATAAAAGGAGATACTTAAAATGTTAATCAGTAAGAAACTGGTTAAATCAATTAAGGTATATTGATACAATGGAAAACTATGTTGCTATTAAATGAATTAATAGCAGGAGGAGAAGGGTATGACAGGATGAGATGGTTGGATGACATCACCAACTCGATGGACATGAATTTGAGCAAGCTCTGGGAATTGGTGATGGACAGTCCATCACCATTGCTGCAGTCTATGGGGTCACAAAGAGTCAGACACGACTGAGCAACTGAACTGAACTGAAAACTAATATTGCACAGGGGTTTTTGAATGGATCTAGCTGGCCCTTGAAACACTCGGGTGTTAAGCACAGCAACACCTGTGAAGTTCAAAATCTGTGTATAATTTATAGTTGGCTCTCAGTGTCTGAGGTTTCATATCCACCAATTCAGCCATCCTTGGACTGAGTGGTACCACAGTACATATTTCTTGAAAAAAGATCTCTATGTCAGTGGACCCACGCAGTTAAAACCTGTTATATTCAAGGATCAACAGTAAACAGTTGAAGATTCTTATCCCTAAGAGTGTACCATGTAAATTGTTTTAGGTCTTGGCCTTAAGAGAAAATAGCCAAAAAATATGGAAACGTGGTTAAAAAATCAAATAAAAATTATAAATTTAAATAGTAATGTCATTAATTTAATATTTGATATTCTCAGAACACGATGATTCACTGTGAAAAGTTCCGACTCCCTTTTAAAAACTCATAAAGTATTTAAAAGGTAGATCATGCAAGGTTTTTAATAGTGATGAAATAAATTGGCAAAACAGAAATAATGAATGTTAATATATTCTAGTCAAATCGTAAGATATGGGTTGAAAATGTTTACAAAATTTACTTTGACACACGTGTATTTGAAATGATAAATAGATTATTCTTAATGTAATTTGCATATATATTTGCTTTTTTCCCTTCTTCTTAGGAATTAGATACACTTAAGCAATAGCTAGATTCACTGAATATGAAAAAAGAGACCTTGGAATCTGTAAGTATAAAATGAAGTAAAAATTTTCATATTACTCAGCTGCAAAAGGTATCTCAGTTGAATATATTAATGGAACTCATTCAGGTATATATTTATTTCATAGTTTACTAACAGAAGTATAATTTTTTTCCCATTCAGAACTTCAAATATCCTAGTTTAGTAAAAAAGTAGATTCAGTGGGCATGGCAACCCATTCCAGTATTTTTGCCTGGAGAACCCATGGACAGAGGAGGCTGGCAGGCTACAGTCCAAAGGGTCACAAAGAGTCAGATATGGCTGAGTGATTGAATTGAACTGATTAAATGAACTAGGAAGGTCTACATGTATTACCATAGAGAGATATCTAGATGAAAAAATAAAACTATGAAACTATGCTTTAATTTGTTCAAGCTAGAGTATTTCTTTTCAAGGAGCTATATATGAAACCAAAATTTGAGACACATCCTCCCCTGAGCCTAGGTCACTGGATTAATTTGGTTTCTCAGCCCTCACTGCACCAGCCCTCATTGTACAGGAGCTTGAAAGAAAGTGGAACCTATGTTGTAGGATTTACATCTACAAGGAACTTCCTGCCTCACTAACAATGGGGGATATTAGAGAAAAACATCAGCCCTCTCTTGAAATAGCTAGAGACCAGATACTCACCGGGTATCCAAACAGACTGTTAAATTCTCTATTGTTGGCTTGCAGATATCGCTCTCGTTCTGAAAAAGACGAGAGAAATGATGAGCAGGATGCCCCTCTGAGACGAGCCTGGGATGCTGGCTGCCAGTGACTTCACTAGCATCTCACATGTTCTCACCAAGAATATCTGTCCACAAACAGGTGTTTGTCTCTTTGTTCAAAGAATCAAGCAATACAGTAAAAATGGAAACCCTCAAGTGTTTGAGCTTTCTGGAGGCAAGAGGACAAGCAACTTCTGAGGAGCTCTCCACCATTAAAGCTTCTAGTAACCCCAGACTATATTCCCACAGACAACAGGATGGCCTGCGTCAACATTACTGCCAAACACAGAAACTCAGTCCTCCTTCATAAGTTAATTACAGCAATAGTTTTAGATACCTGAGGTTCTTTCTAAGGGCAGCCTTTCCTAAATTTGCTTGACTAAATCTGAATTAATAAATCATTACCAGTATCTATTGCACAGAAACCAGTGTGCTGGATGCTGTGAGGAGATAAAAAGATAAGTAAGGCAGAGTCCTTACTTGTGATTTAGTGGAGTCGGCCTGATTACAACACATGACAAAATCATCACATCAAAACACACAGATGTCACAAACTATTACAGATAGCTCATTACTGTGTTATAAAACATCTCAAAAATATAAATTATCAACAGATCTTTCTGTCCTGAATAAAACACTCCTATTGCCTCTTGAATTCTTCATTGGTTCAACAAGCATTTACTGAGTTCTTGGCAGGTGTTAAGCCCTGTGTTATGAACATTCATGTACGAGTTTTTGTGTGGACTTGTTTTTATTTCTCTTGGGTATATACATAGGAGTAGAATTACTCAGTCATATGGTAACTCTGGTTTTAACATTTTGAGAAGCTACCAAACAGGTTTTCACAGCAGTTGCATGATTTTACATTCTTACTGACAATGTATGAGAATTCCAATTTCTTCATATCCTTGCCAACACTTCTTAAAGACTGTGCTTTTTTTTTTTTTTACCCCAATGGCATTTATTAAATGAGATAAATAAACACTCATGGTAAATCTTCTGCCATCCTCCATGACATATTATTTTAACTATCTTAGTGGATATGAAGTAATGTCTTATTGAGATTTTGATTTCCATGTCCATATTGACTAATGAGGGATTCCCTGGTAGCTCAGCTGGTAAAGAATCTGCCTGCAATGCAGGAGACCTAGGTTCAACCCATGGGTCAGAAGATTCCCTGGAGAAGGGATGGGCTACCCACTCCAGTATGCTTGGGTTTCCCTGGTGGCTCAGCTGGTAAGGAATCTGCCTGCAATGCGGGAGACCTGGATTCAATCCCTGGGTTGGGAAGATCCCCTGGAGAAGGGAATGACTACCCACTCCAGTATTCTGGCCTGGAGAATTCCATGGACTAATTAGTCCATTGACTAATGATGATATTGAGTATCTTTTCATGTATTTTATTGAACATCTATATATCTTCTTTGGAGAAATGTCTATTTAGATTCTTTGCTCATTTTTAAACCAGGTTAATTATCTTTTTATCACTGAACTATGAGTTCTTAATATGTTCTGAATAGAAATCAGTTATAAGTGACTTGCAAATATTTTGTCTCTTATTTTAAATGTCACTTTTATAATGTACCAAATTCTAACATATTGAATATAATTATCGGTTTTCTTAAGCCTCCTGCATTGACAGACAGGTTCTTTACCACGCCACTTGGGAAGCCCCTAATTATGGGTTTTCTATTAAGTTCTAGTCTATCCATCTTTAAGAAAAAAATTTTTAATTGAAGTACAGTTGGTTTACAATATTGTGTTAGTTTCAGGTATACATAAAAGTGATTCAGTTGTTTATATATATATATATATATATATATATATATATATGATTTTTTCAGATAATTTTCCATTATACGTTATTATGAGATACTGAATATAGTTCCCTGTGCTATATAGTAAATCCTTGCTGCTTATCTGTATTATGTATAGTAGTTTTTATTTGTTAATCCATACTCCTCATTTATCCCTCCCTCTATCCGTCTTTTAAATTATGTAACTTTTAATACAGGAAAGAGAGTCTTCTATTTTAACATCTTCTTGGCTATTCTTTTTTTTTAAAGTAATTAATTTGGCTGTGCTGGGTCTTAGTTGCGGCACGCAGGATCTTTAATTGTGGCATGTGAACTCTTCATTGCAGCATGTGGGATCTAGTTCCCTGACCAGGGATCGAATCTGAGCCTGGTGCATGGTGAGCGCAGAGTCTTAGCCACTGGACCCCCAGAGATGTTTCTTCTTGGCTATTCTTGTCTATTTTCTCTTCTAGGTAAACTTCAGAATCATTTTGGCCAATTTGCTTAGGATGGGAGTTTTAATTAGAGGTGAAGACAAAGAAAATTTTATTCACTAGATCCTGGAGATGGAGTGAACGTGGGTTATTAGAAAACACAGAGCTCCCTCCCATGGGAAGTACAGTCAGGTCTGGAAAATCACACTGCATTTCTCAGGGGGCTAAGAGAATATGCTTCTGAAAGCTGAGGAGAGAGCCAGTGACATCTAAAACAGGGACCTGTATGGTTCTTCATGTAATTTCCTTTATTTATCCTCTGGTTGTCAGCAAAAATTACTAAAGATCATGAAATCAGAACATGATTAAATTTCTTACAGAAAATATCTAAGGGGCCAAAGTCTGCACATTGGGCAATGCTTGAAGTCCAGAATTTGCACAAATTGCAGGAAAGGTGAAACTGAGATGTTTAGTTCCTTTTACCCAAGGATTTACATACATAGGTTTCAAAACTTCACAGATGAATCTGGAGACAGATGACACTTCTGCACTGTTAGTCAGTCCCCCATTCAGCAGCATACTATATCCCCGGAGGGAAATTGCTATGCCTGCAGGAAACCACTGCTTTGTACTTGGTGATCACATCTGTACAATCACCTTGCTAAACAATACATAGATTCAAGGGATTAGATCTGATAGAGTGCCTGAAGAACTCTGGACTGAGGTTCGTGACACTGTACAGGAAGCAGGGATCAAGACCATCACTAGAAAAGGAAAGGCAAAAAGGCAAAGTGGTTGTTTGAGGAGGTCTTACAAATAGCTGTGCAAAGAAGAGAAGTGAAAGGCAAAGGAGAACAGGAAAGATATATGCATTTGAATACAGAGCTCCAAAGAACAGCAAGGAGAGATAAGAAAGTCTTCCTTAGTGATCCATACAAACAGAGGAAAACAATAGAATGGGAAAGACTAGAGATCTCTTCAAGAAAATTAGAGCTACCAAGGGAACATTTCATGCAAAGATGGGCTCAATAAAGGACAGAAATGGTAGGGACCTAACAGAAGCAGAATATATTAAGAAGAGGTGGCAAGAATACACAGAAGAACTATACAAAAAAGATCTTCATGACCCAGATAATCACGATGGTGTGATCACTCACCTAGAGCCAGACAGCCTGGAATGGGAAGTCAAGTGGGACCTAGGAAGCATCTCTACAAACAAAGGTAGTAGAGGTGATGGAATTCCAGTTGAGCTATTTAAAACCCTACAAGATGATGCTGTGAAAGTGCTGCACTCAATATGTCAGCAAATTTGGAAAACTCAGCAGTGGCCACAGGACTGGAAAAGGTAAGTTTTCATTCCAATATCAAAGAAAGGCAAAGCCAAAGAATGCTCAAACTACCTCACAATTGCACTCATCTCACACACTAGTAAAGTAATGCTCAAAATTCTCCAAGCCAGGCTTCAACAGTACGTGAACCATGAACTTCTAGATGTTCAAGTTGGATTTAGAAAAGATAGAGGGACCAGAGATCAAATTGCCAACATCTGTTGAATCATTGAGAAAGCAAGAGAGTTCCAGAAAAACATCTACTTCTGCTTTATTGACTACGCCAAAGCCTTTAACTGTGTGGATCACAACAAACTGAGGAAAATTCTGAAAGAGATGGGAATACCAGACCACCTAACCTACCTCCTAGGAAATGTGTGTGCAGGTTAAGAAGTAACAGAATTGGACATGGAACAACAGACTGGTTCCAAATAGGAAAAGGAGTACTTCAAGGCTGTATATTGTCACCCTGCTTATTTAACTTATATGCAAAGTACATCATGAGAAATGCTGGGTTGGATGAAGCACAAGCTGGAATCAAGATTGCCAGGAGAAATATCAACAACCTCAGATATGCAGGTGACACCACACTTATGACAGAAAGTGAAGAACTAAAGAGCCTCTTGATGAAAGTGAAAGAAGAGAGTGAAAAAGTTGGCTTAAAACTCAACATTCAGAAAACTAAGATCATGGCATCCAGCCTCATCACTTCATGGCAAATAGATGGGGAAACAATGGAAACAGTAACAGACTTTATTTTGGGGGGCTCCAAAATCACTGCAGGTGGTGACTGCAGCCATGAAATTAAAAGACACTTGCTCCTTGGAAGAAAAGTTATGGCCAACCTAGACAGCATACTAAAAAGCAAAGACATTAGTTTGCCAACAAAGGTCCATCTAGTCAAAGCTATGGTTTTTCCAGTGGTCATGTATGGCTGTGAGAGTTGGACCATAAAGAAAGCTGATGGCCGAAGAATTGATGCTTTTGAACCGTGGTGTTGGAGAAGACTCTTGAGAGTCCCTTGGACAGCAAGGAGACCCAATCAGTCCATCCTAAAGGAGATCAGTCCTGAATGTTCACTGGAATGACTGATGCTGAAGCTGAAACTCCAATACTTTGGCCACTGATGAGAAGAGCTGACTCATTTGAAAAGACCCTGATGCTGGGAAAGACTGAGGGCAGGAGGAGAAGGGGACAGAGGATGAGATGGTTGGATGGCGTCACCAACTCAATGGACATGAGTTTGAGTAAGCTCTGGGAGTTGGTAATGGACAGAAAAGCCTGGTGTGCTGCGATTCATGGGGTCACAAAGAGTCAGACACAACTGAGTGATCGAACTGATCTGAACGACATAAACAGCACTGAGTGATCGAACTGATCTGAATGACATAAACAAGTGTAAGTCTTCGCTGGGCTAGTTTACCAGCCAGCTATGCAGCTTAAAGTTTGTTCTCCTGGACTAGTGTGTTTCTTTCTTGTTATTTCATTCTTGCGATTACTAGGATTAGCTGAATAAAGGTGGGGGAATTTGAGATGGGACTGACAAAAAGTTTGGTTGTACTTTATTTTGACTAGTTAGTGGCTTATTTACAACCTGATGATATGAGAGCTTCTGTTAACCATTATAGCTTAGGTTGTCCAAAGCAATGGACCATGTATGGCTCAGGTAACTTAGATTCAGCTAGGATTCAGAGATGCTGCATGGCCTATGCTCTTTGCACATGAACTTTCTCAGAGACCCAGGTGGCTGCCTGATTAAAGCAGAGCACCAGGGCAGAACTGGTGTCTCCATGGTGTCAAGGTGATCCGGTCCATGAGCAGGGTGCTTTTCTACCATGTTCATTCTCAATTTGCTCAGGCATTGGTTAATGAAATCAGTCTCTCCCCTGGCGTTTGCCTTTCCAACTAAACCCGACACACCAGCACAGCCTCTAAATTTTTTAAAAAATATTATTTTATGCTGCTTGATATGTTTCTAATATTTTCTTATTGAACTTCACATTTCTTATTAAATTTAACCCTAGATATAACTATGCTTTTATAATTAATGTACATTGGGGGATAATTACGTTACGGTATTATGATGGTTTTTGCCATACACCAACATGAATCGGCCACAGGTATACATGTGTTCCCCCACCCCCATACTATGTTTTAACTTAATAAAGGTCTAACAGGTTTTCCTAGCAACTTATATGGGTGTAGCAAGCTATTCCATCTAATCGTAGCAGCCCTGAGGGAAACCTGGAGTTGATGCTCTGCACAACAACTGAATACACACCTCCCTCTTTGAGTTTAGGAGTAAAATAAAGCAGGCAGATCCCAAAGTTCAGAGCCTGAGTTGGTGGAGACAGACTGAGACTTCAAAGTGAGTAATGGGATTAACCAACACCTAGTTCAGGCTCTTTGATCCTAGACCTGCTATGAAAAAGAAGAGTAGATTTTCATCATGAAGGAAAGAAAAAAATGAGGCCTAGAAAGTTGAATTTCTTAAAATGCCTCTGAAAAAAGGAAAAGCTGGAACAATGAGAAAAGTGGTTAAAACTTCAGTGTGCACAATCATCTAGGAGAAGAAACTAAAAGTCTGAGAGAAAAAGAAGACAGACTTAAGGAAAGACTTAAGGAAATAGAATAGCCAGTCATATTTGAGACACTAACAGCAGGAAAAAAAGTTTTAGATGAGATAATAAAAGATTAATTCAAGATTCCCTAGGGCTTGTGAATATTGTTGAAAGAAGACTGGGATGACCAAGTGTTTTCCCCATCGCATGTTAATTCAAAGTTTATTTGTGTTTGCTGAAACAAGAGTGACAAAATGTGAATTACAGTTGAGAAGTTAGAACTATAGAAGATTGAAAATTAGCTTAGACAAGGAGAGTCTAGGAGATGGTCTAGTTGAAGTAGTCATGGCTATGGAATTCAAGGGGACAAACATTTAGCTCTTGTTATGGCTGAATAATATTCCATTTGTGTGCGTGTGTGTGTGTGTGTGTAGGAGCTGGGATAAAAGGAGCTAAATATATACACACACAGACACCACATCTTCCTTATCCATTCATCTGCCTGTGAACATTTAGGTTGTCTCCATGTCTTGGCTATTGCAAACAGTGCTCCTGAAAACATATGGGGTGCATGTTCTGATGATGGGCATTCTGACAAGTGTCAGGTGGGTACTTCATTATAATTTGATTTGCATTTTAATAATTAGCAATGTTGAGCACCTTTTTCATGTGCCTACTGGCTATCTGCACTTCTTTTTTGGAGAAATGTCTAGGTATTCTGTTCATTTTTTGATTGGGTTGTTTGGTTTTTCTGTTGCTGTTATTGAATTGTATGAGCTGTTTAGAAATTAAGTCCTTGGTCACATCATTTGCAAATATTTTCTCCCAATCCATAGGTTGTCTTTTCATTTTGCCTATGGTTTCCTTTGCTGCACAAAAGCTTGTAGGTTTGATAAGATACAATTTGTTTATTTTTGCTTTTATTTCTATTGCCTTGGAAGACTGACCAAAGGCATTGTTGCAACATTGTTACAATTTATATCAGAATGTTTTTAATATGTTCTCTTCTGGGAGTTTTATGGTGTCCTATTTTTAAGTATTCAAGCCATTTTAAGTTTATTGTTGTGTACTGGTGTGAGGGTATGTCCTGATTTCATTGATTTACACTATCTCCATGTTCTTGGTTCATAAGAAGATGCAGGAGAAATTGGTCAGTTCACCTGTTTTCCTCAGCCCTCTCTCAGCAGTTCTGAGAGTACAGGCAGACTAGCTGCCTTTTCCCTGTTGGGAGTTGCCCGACTTCCTCTTCCTGGAACTAGGGCCTCTGTCCTGGTCATGGGCTACTTCCAAGAATCAGATAACTGCGTAACAACAGAAAGTAAAGAAGGTGTAGTGTGGCCTTAAATCAGTGACCTAATTTCATTCTCTGTACCTTCTCCATTCCTCAATAGGAAGCCTGAACACTGAACTACAGTCTGGTTTGCCTTCTCAAAATTTTATGTCAGAAAAAGATTTTTTTTTTTTCAAGTCAGGCTGGTTTATCCTTAAAGATGCCTTGGCTGTGATAACCCCAGCTCCTTTTAGTACTTATATTCACCACAGGAAAGCATGAAACTGGTACAGAAATCCTCTCTCACACCATAGCCAGATTCACTAGCCCTGTCTGTAAAAAGTCTACAAAAGCTGAACTTACCTGCTTCAGCAACTGATTTTCCACACTGACCACTTCTCTGTTAGCAAGAGGCAGTTGTGAACAATGGGGAGAGGAAGAGGAACACATATTTTCCTGTTCAACTTCCAATAAAAGTATAAAAGATGAGCAATTATAACAACTTAAAATTTTCAAAAGGCAAAATGGTGGAGGTTCTCATTTTAAGTACAAAGGATTTACTTCTGCAAAGTATGTTTCCTTTCCTGGTCAGTTAGCTGCACTGGTAGTTTGGTAGGTTGGGAGTCTATTTATTTGTCCTGTATGTGAGCGCACACACATGTGCAAGTGTGTATGCACTTTTTAGAGGCAATAATGAGGTAGAGACTTAAGAGTTCACCTACCTCCATTTTGTTTGTCCTCACTTTCCTTTTTAGATACACACATTGCAGAGTAGTTTCAGTTATTATTCCCCGGAACTTCTGTAAGGAAATAAAAACATTTAGAATGAGAATTTCTCATTGCCAATACCATTTAACTTAAACATGTACTTAAGCAACTTGGAACTTGACCTCTAAAATCCAAAATAAATCTACCTCTAAAAATACATATGCTAAATTTTAGAATTCATTACAAACATCCTTACCATAAAGTTATAGTTTTAAAACTTGGGAAATAAATTCCACTTTCTGGCAACCAAATCTAAGCTGATAACTATAATCTGTCAGAAAAATTAGCTGAAACTTGGAAACAGGAAAAATAAATTATTGGGTGATCTGTCAGTGAAGTTCTGGGCCTATACCTTTGATTAGTTTTCTATTGACTGGAGTATTCTATAACTCCATCGAGCAGCAGTTAACTTATGGATTTTCATCTAATATAGATACAAATATTTTATGTCTAGTGGAAAAGATAACTCCAAAATTTAGGACTAACTTTAGGCGCCAGTGAGTTAATAATAGTTCGATGTAAAACGAGAAATGAAGTGCTGGTTATTGTGACAAATTGATCAGTGCATGCTTTCTATAAAAGTATCCAAAATTTTTAAAAAGTAAAATGAAATACTGTGTAAGCCAAAAAAATTCACGTGTGCTGCAAGTTTTGTACCCCAACCTAAGGTCTGTTTCTTCTGCCAGCAGAATCTGTGTGCTCCTAACCAACATTAGCTATCCTAACATCACCATTCTTGAGGCGCCCTGAGAGGTCTCAGGAACCCCCACAGTAGGTTCAAATCCCACAGGGCCGTCAGCAGCGTTGAGAGGGTAGCTTGGCTAAATGCACACAAGCAGCGCAGCTTGGAATGTGAAATGGTTAAGACACTTAACAGCCAGCCAGGGACCTGACTAATGAGTATTTAGCTAGAACCAGGCATTCACCCAATCCTCTGACACTCTCTGCATGCACATCACATTACATAGCAGCCAACTGGAAAGTACATTTAAGCTGTTAAACTCAGAGGAGGGGTGGAAAAATGTGAGGGAAGGGAAGAAAAAATGCAATGTGGGAGGAAAAAGGGAAGAGATGGAGCAAAAAAACGAAGGAAAAAAAGGATTAGGAGCCAGAGAACTGGGTTTCATATCAAACTCTGCTACTGATCAACAACATGTTTAAGGTCTTTACTGCATTGGTAATAAAAAAATATTTCCTTGAAAAATAAAAAATAACAGTGTGACTTGGGCCAAGTTATTAACCACTTCATGTCTCAAATTTCTCCTACAGTGAGACTATTAAAAAAAAAACAACAGAAAATAAGTTAAGCAGATACAAGATGGAGGAAAAACTTGATAAGGAATAAATTTGCCAGAGAGAGGTTTAGGGGTAATTACACATAACAAACTAAATACAACATTAGTTTCCATTAGAGGGCTAAGAAGAAGAGCTGTGAGAGGATTAAATAATATATGACAACGTCTCCCACAGTACTTGATATAAAGTAGTCAATCAATAAATGTCAATATTTTAAAATTTTAATATACAGGCCTATCAGATTGGTGAAAAAATTTAAGTCTAATATTACTGTGTCTGAGAGAAAGTGGAACTACTGGAACACTTACACACTGTTGCTGATATTAAAAATTGGACAACTACTTTGGAAAACAATTTGGCCTTATCCAATAAAACTGATGGAGCATTTACCCTATAACCCGGCCAGTCCATCTTATGAATATACCCAAGGGAAACTGTCATAACACATCACATGCAAGGATGTGTGCTGCTAGCACTGCTCTCAATGGCAAAACTGGAAACCAGCCAAATGGCTATAATGGTAGAAGACAGAAGTAACTTGTGGTATGTTCATAAGATGGAAAGCTACATAGTGGTGAAAACGAGTGAGCTAAGTTATACACATTAACAATGTTAAATTTCAGGAATATAATATTTAGGGGGAAAAACTGCAAAAGAATATATAAAGTATTATTCCACTTATATAAAGATAAAGATCATGCAAAACTATATCATCAGGGATAACTATGTTCAAGGTAAATCTATAAAGAAAAACAAGGGAATGAAAAATACAAAATTCAGGACAGAGGTAGGGAAAGGGAGGGGAAGTGGGATGGAAAAAGGTTACTGAGAACTTCAAGGTACACTTGTGCTCATGGTGTTATTCTTTACAACTTACAATTTGTTATAAACTTTATATCTATTCAACATATGACAATAACAAAAGAACTAAAAATTAAAGTGAACATGTTGGTGGTGGTGGCTGGGTCACTGAGTTGTGTCCGACTCTTGTGACCCCATGGACTGTAGCCCGCCAGTCCATGGGATTCTCCAGGCAAGAATACTGGAGTGCGTTGCCATTTCCCTCTCCACGGAAGTGAACATATCAGATAGGAAATACTCTTCCCCTCTTACTCAGGAAAGTCGTTTTTAAATAACACTTATTAAAAGAGTAGGCCCAATTCAGGTTATTACACTAAAATTTTTATTTTGAGATAATTTTAAACTTACAGAAGAGCTGCAAAAATAGTATATAGAAGATTTCCATACATTCTCCACCCACCTTCTTATATTAGTATCTTATATAACCTTAAAACAATGAACAAACTAAGAAATTAACCTTGGTGTAATACTATTAACTGAAGTATGGAAAATGTTTATTTATCTCCACTTCTCCTCACTAACATCCTTCTGCTGTCGTTTCAGGACCTAATCCAGGATGCCATGTTACATTTGCTTGTATGCCTCTTTCAACCTGTGAGTGTTCCTCATTCTTTTGTTTTTCATAATCTTGACCGTGTTGAAGGTGACTGGCCAGCTCTCCTCTAGAGCGTGCCCCAACTCGAGTTTGGGGTGCCCTTCTCACTGTGTCATATCAGGGGGTACATGCTGTCACATGTACTCCTAGTGATGTGAACCTGGAATGCTTAGCTAAGCTGGTGTCTGCCAGAACTTCCCACTATAAACCTACTATTTTCCCCTTTACAATTACTAAAAATTTGGGAGGGGGAAACCAAAACATTTTAAAAAGAAGACTGAAAAACAGCAGAGTCATAAATGAGTCATCAAGGAAAAGTCAAGAAATAATAATACCAGCCTCTATGAGACATAGTTACAGGAACAAAAGCTCTTTCATTTAGACATGAGAATGTAAGGGTAGAAATGAAAGGTCCCACTTTGAACCGATAACCTCCAAGCTGCCTAGACTTTGAAATGAACTGCCTAACATAGAAATGGGAGGGATGGTGGAGTACTGATCTACCAATCTATTAGAGTTCCAACTGGCATCACACTGCAAACCAACTTCAAGTTCCCCCAAGCCACAGCTGTGATTCTGTACTGCCAGCATCCTGTACCCTCCTCACACTTATATATAAAAACTAGCGAATTTACGAACTGCAAAGTATTAGAGAAAGTCTTTATAATTAGCATAGTCTGAAAACTACATAACTAAAACACAGTGTAGTCTAGCAAGGGCATATTTGTGATACAAACATAGCCAATGACTCAGTACTAGAATATCACAGACGGCATGCACACAGTCATTACTGACTTTCAAAAAGCAAATCTGTCTTCCAGAGAATAGAGTTCTTTACCAATGAAGGAACAAACCCTGAGTTGACCTGAATGCTTGTGAGAATCTGAGGGAAGGACTCTCACATAGAAGAGATGTGCCCATCATCCCTGGATTAAAAGAAGAGCTACATTTCCCCCAAAACAGTTGTGTAAAATCATGGATGCTTCCAGTCTACTCCATTAAGGTTTCTCTGTGTTAGCTATTATAGCTGATCCGCAAATCCCAGAGTTATGCCAGAAATCAGTGTTCCTCTGTCTCAATCCCCACCCCCATGAATCTCAGCAAAGTAATAGCAGCTTTCTGCTTAATTCTTTCTTCTCTTTTTAAAAAATTCAACAGAAGCACCTATACTAAGGGCTGCCCTGGTGGCTCAGAGAGTAAAGCGTCTGCCTGCAATGTGGGAGACACGGGTTTGATCCCTGGGTTGGGAAGATCCCTTGGAGAAGGAAATGGCAACCCACTCTGGTACTCTTCCCTGGAAAATCCCATGGACGGAGAAGCCTGGTAAGCTATAGTCCATGGGGTCGCAAAGAGCCGGACACGACTGAGCAACTTCACCTATACTAAAAAAAAAAATAAAAAGCAAGTCTTACCCTGAAAGGCTTTTAAAAGGCACAGCCTGAAAACTGCCAGAACTCCACACTACACCTCTCTTCTTAGTTGCAGTCCTTGCCTTAAGTTAAGTTGCTCCGTCGTGTCCGACTCTTTGCCACCCTGTGGACTGTATGTAGCCCACCAGGCTCCTCCGTCCATGGGATTCTCCAGGCAAGAATACTGGGGTGGGTTGCCATTACCCCTCCCTTATTCCAACCATAAATTCTGACAGGAAAACACTCTACCAAAACAAAGATCTTCTAAACTTAGTAACTCTAAATCTCTGGTAGGGGAAGGAAGAGGTTGAAATACCTACTAGTCTATGAGGACACTTAGATGACTAGATCTCCTTCAGTTTCCTATGTCTGATTCCTGGCTTCTGGGAACTTGGCAAATTCTGTGTACGTGTTTGTGTGTGCATTTTAAAATTGTTTCCTTTACATAGGGAAAGTGAAGAGAGCTTCAAAACCCTTGTCTGCAACTTGCTTCTTCCAAAGGTGGTCCATGGATCCCTCATAACCTTCCAACTAACTTGGATTTGGTTTCAAGTGGTTTAAAGCAAAAAGAATATAGGATGAATATAAAACAAAACTTCAAACACAATGGAATAGAAAAAAATCCTGCAAAACAGAACACTTTCTTAGCCACTGCTTTTATTTTCAAACTCATGGTCTTCCCCAGGAGTTATCTGCTCAGCCTATAAGACAGGCTTTGTAAAGCAACTGTGTGCTACAGAACCCTCTCTTTTCTGCCTAGAGTTTTAATTTGGGTCTGAACAAATGTTGGAGTCCACATAATCTCCTGGCACTTGTAATTTTGCTGTCTTGCAGAGAAAGTTCCTTATTAGGTACTGTAACCCTGAGGCTTTGGGATAATTTATTTTCCCTTTCTTTCAGTCTATAAAAGTGAGTCAGTGTTTTACTAAGCCGGTCTTGTACATATTTTACACGTACATGTAGTTAACAAGTATCTGTTCAATGGAATCTTAGAAACTAAGTCCTATGTTCTTTTATAAACAAAGTTTATTTGTTTTAAAATTGGGAGCATGAGTGAGATAATAGAAAGACTGCTGACTATTGTGGAGCTTGAACACCCCTATGCTATTCTAAGCTGGACTTCTAAATTATCTGTACTTGGGCTTCCCGGGTGGTGCTAGTGGTAAAGAGCCCACCTGCCAATGCAGGAGACATAAGAGACTCGGGTTCGACCCCGGGTTGGGAAGATCCCATGAAGGAGGAACTGGCGACCCACTCCAGTACTCTTGCCTGGAGAATCCCATGGACAGAGGAGCCTGGTGGGCTCCGGTCCATGGCATCGCAGAGTCAGCCGCGACTAAGCACAGCACAGCACAACCAAATGACACTTCCCTTCAGTTCTCTAGCTTTTCTCATCTACAATAAAAGGCAATACCTGTCATTTCCCTGTATCATTCCCTGCCCTGCCAAAATTTAATGTAAAGCAAGTTTTTTTCAAAAGCTATTCTGTAGAACAAGGAGGTTTCAGAACCCTATTCTGAACTGGATTAAGGGTAGAGGGGAGAAAGGAAGAGAAGGGACTTCCTCTCCTTCAACTTGAATAACTCTGACTTTATCTGGGATTTTTCTATACTCTAAATGGAAAAAATAGTTTCTCCTGCTAAAAAAATGTTAGAAGATCATCTGGTGCTTCTGGGGTAAGTGCTTACTTGAGCAAGTGAAAATGTATGTTTGTAGATGGAACTTAACCTCTAGCTAGTCCTTAAACAGCCTCTCGCAGTGTACCTAACACTGGCATCTATGTGGTCTTAACACAAATTGCCAACAAAAGCTGGCACTACTGGGAACCACGGAAAATATTTCACCTCCTCACCCCCATCTTTTGTACTCCCATGGTCACACCACAGTTCATTAAGACATTTAGTCTCCTCTTCCCTTGTTTTCATGACAATTAATTATGGTTTTCCTCCACGCCTCTTTGACAGCTCTGCAGTGTGATGTGGTAGTCATGTACAGATGTGAGAGTTGGACCATAAAGAAGGCAGAATGCTGAAGAACTGATGCTTTAGAACTTTGGTGCTGGAGAAGACTCTTGAGAATCTCTTGGACAGCAAGGAAATCAACCCTGAATACTCACTGGAAGGACTGATGCTGAAGTTGAAGCTCCAATACTGTGGCCACCTGATGTGAAGAGCTGACTCATTTGAAAAGACCCTGATGCTGGGAAAGATTGAGAGCAGGAGGAGAAGGGGATGACAGAGGATGAGATGGTCAGATGGCATCACTGACTCAATGGACATGGGTTTGGATAGACTCCAGCAGTTGGTGATGGACAGGGAGGCCTGGTGTGCTGTGGTTCATGGGGTCGCAAAGAGTCGGACACAACCGAGAGACTGAACTGAACTAGCGACTAAACAACAGTGTGATATAGTGGAATTAGGCTGACAAATGGCAACCCACTCCAGTATTCTTGCCTGGAGAATCCCATGGATGGAGGAGCCTGGTGGGCTATAGTCCATGGGGTCGCAGAGTCGGACACGACTGAGCAACTTCACTTTCTTTTCTTCACAACGCTAAACGCTGGAGGCAGCACTATCAAGCGTATGACCTTGGTCTAGTGAGATAATCACTCTGAACTTCTCCTTATCTCTCACATGAGCATAATCACTTCACCTTGGTTGCAAGGACTCTTTGCAACAGAGAAGCCTGACAGGTTCCTCTGGCCATGAAATTTTCCAGGCAAGAATACTAGAGTGGGTTGCCATCTCCTCCTCTGGGGAATCTTCTTGACCCATGGCTTGAACCCAGTTCTCTTACATCCCCTGCACTGGCAGGTATATTCTTTACCACTAGCACCACCTGGGAAGCCCCCTATATAACATAAAGTATATCAAGTATTTTTTTTACAGTGCCTTGCACATATTTAGGTGAGCTTCCTCCAAGGCACTGTTCTTATCCCTGTTTTTTGTGTGGGTTCTTCCCTGAGTTATGTATGATATCATACCCCCTCACTGCATCTCTAGCCCTGGATCCTAAAGCTATCTCTGGTTCCAAACTTAAACAGTTGGACATTTCCTCTTAGGTGGTCACTTGCATCTCAAGATAAACATATTGACATTGCTTACCTTCTCTGCTAGTTAGCATATCTGTTCCTCTGCCATATTATTCTGTAACTTGTTTGTAATATTTAAGAGTTACTATCTGTTCCTCCTCTTACCACCTGTCAGATTCTATAAATTCCATCTGAGGGTCTCCTAAAGCTACTATCTCCTTTCTAATCCCTCTAATATATCAGATTCTTTATACTTTCCTCCTGGATTCAATTTCCTGTGATTTGCTTCCAATTTTATAAACTGTCCACTGCTGTCCTAGAGCGGACAGTAGTCATGACTTCTTACCAGCTCAGAAACCTTCAGTGGCTTCCCATGCAGCCACACATATAAGATGCTCTAGTTTGAACACAAACTGTTCTTTCATCTTTCTTTTCCACTATTTACCTTTATTCAAACTGGCCTATGTACTTTCCCCTCTATATGGCCCATGCTTTCCTGCATCTATGCCATTGCTCACACTGTTCCTTCTAAGACTAATGCCCTGCTCTGTATCAATCAAAATCTTTCAAAGGTTAACTTACAAAGGCCTGTTCAAATCCCATGAACTTCTCAATGATGTTTCTCTGCTTCCCTGATCCAAAAATAATATTTCTCCCATCCCAACTCCCATACCACTTGGTTGACATTATTTCTCTAAAATTAATAGTTGTTCTTGTGCTATAACTATTTTTCTCAACTTCATCCCTCTTGGCAAGTGTGAAAATGCCTATGTAATTTCTATATCCTCTAAAGCCCTAGCACAGGGCCTGGCTTCTAAACAGGAGATCAGATGTTTTAAAAAAAAAAATTGTGAACTTGAAAAAAGAATAAAGACCAGAAACTGGTGAGTTCATTAAGAAAATCAGACCAAGGAAGTCCTTTCTGAATAATAAATGTTATATGTTTCCTGCTAATAATTTCATCAAGACAACTGCCATCAAGAATACACTTTATCTGATGATTTATCGGGGATCTGTACATCTCTCAGTTAAAACCAACCCAAAGACACATTCCCCTTAGCTGAAATACTTCATTAGATTCACATGTGGCAGCCAGAAAGTGGGGACAATCTGTGACTTACATAACCTCGAATCCTAAACCCTAAGGGATTTTCTGGCCCCACGTGTTACAGCTGGCGGGCTATGCTCCGTTACTCCATAGCCAAAGGCAGAACATCTCTAAAGCTACCAGGTCAACAAGCTGTGGGAGTTAAAAGTAACTCCCATATGATATGTGGGCTCCCGGTGCCCACATATCCCCAGGAAGCACTGGCTTTGAGACTAAACTGGGAGTTGTCAAGAGTTGACAACTAGAGTTGTCAAGTGGTTTTCTCACGTCAAATGGGGTTTTACTGGGTCTAAGGAGAGTGAGTCACAGAGGGATCAGACTCAATCAAACTAAGCCCAAGTGAGAAGAATCACATTGCCTCCCACTCCCACCAGGCATGTCTGAGCTGGGAGCCATCCTGGATCTTGCGTGGCCTCTCAGGGTCACTCGGGTTCTGAAAATTACAGAATTCCACAATTGGAAAAGCACTGGGAGATAAATGGTTCATTTTCCCACTCAGAGCAATCATTCCCAGCAACTCTGGCAACCTTGCTTAAATAGTTCCAGTGAAGAAGAAATCACTGTCTCTTAAGATAACCTCTACATTTTCAGACAACTCTATTTATAAATTCCTTTATTCATTAAATTTCTCCTGACCCTTATAAGCTCTGGAGGCAAGCAAGCGCCAGCAACAGGGCCTGCCTGAATTCTATCTTATCCTAGCTCGTGAGCACCGAGATGAACAAGCATGCAGACCTTGAGGGTGCTACTCTATATATTACCCTTTACCCACCATCACCTTCCACCATGTGGCAATGTGTTTACCGGTGAGCCCTGAAATCTAGCTGATCCACCTACAAAAGCAGCAGCCAATAAAATGAACTGAACACCTTATCTGTTTCTCAGCACAGATCTAGGACATCTTAGCTTTGCTGCTTGCCCTAATTCTTAAATGCACTCAGCTCCAATCTTATTCAACCTCAAATCCTTTTAGGGATTTCAATTCTCTATTTTAACTCCCAGAGATTTCCAATAACCTAACTCTACATATTTAAACTCCAATCCAATAAATTCAAATCATATGCTAGCTCAACTGGTTGGGCCTACTCAGACAAATGCTATCTAAGGCAAGAGTAATAATTCTGCTCATTGCGGGTCCTGACAACAGATTGAGCAGGTGGGCACAATTATTTATTTTACAGGTTTCCTCAGCAATTCCAATTAATGGAGAATCCCTACACTCCCTTAATTTCAGTAACTTCTGATGGACTTCTTCTGGGTTATGCTGAGTGGTCAGTTGTACTGTTAATCTCAGGAAGCTGTGGAATGTTTGATAAGGAAGCTACAGGATCCAAAAAGACAAATATGGTAAAAATTTGGGAACCAGATTTTAAACATGCTCACCCACACCCTTGAAATAAAGTTAACAAGAACTCAATATTCGTGAATGTTTAACCATCTATGGAAATATTTTCTGAAGTAATCTGCTTAAGAGATGATTTACAAATGTGCTGATAAAATTAAAGTACAGCCTAAATAAATCTTAGCATGGGACTTTGGTCCCTCTCTAAAAAGGGAGGCATGAAATTAAAACAGAACTAATCTAAGAGAAACTCTACTCATTAACACCAACATGTTGGTCATGAGAGAGTGAAGGAGTGACCGTTTTTAGAATAAAAATTATTCAACCACTATTTCAACCACTGCCTGGGGAAAAGTTTCTCTGATAATAATGCCAATCAGATTAGTTGGAAAGAAGTATCACTAAAACAGAACTGTTTATCAGACTATCAGAATACCATATCTTAATGTAAATACCACATAGAAACATCCAGTTCTCTTTGCTGTAATTCTGGGACCTTGAATTTGGTTTCCTGGGTAGAGCTGACCACTAGAAACCGATGACCTGAACATTAAAAGATTTCCCATGGTAAAACTTCTAAATTAGGTATTTTGTTGATAAATTATTCTTTCTAGGAAGAAAAGAGTGAATTGATCCCCTAGGACCTGATTACTCTTAGGATAAGCCATAAACTGAACCAAATTTGTAAGCCCTGGATTGGTGATGACTACAGCACGGTATAGACTTGAGAGGCCCGATCTTAGTAGTTTGTTGTCTCAGTCTCACTACCTCAATTTTCCACAACAATATGATGTTTTATAAAATGCAATGATTAGAGATTCATGAGCTCTAACATTTTAACTCAGCCCTGAGTCTTCTCATCTATACATAAGAAGGTTGGACAAGGTAATTTCTACTGCCCTTTCTGGTCTTAGAATTATTCTTGCTATTAGAAATAACAAGATTTCAGTAAGGTGCCTAGTTATAAACTAAATTTACAACTAAACGGCCTTTCTAGATACTTATAATAAGCAGTTGGGAAAAAAATGGGAAAAGTGCCATTTACATAGGGCGTGTATGTGTGTGTGTGTGTGTGTGTGCGCGCGCGCGCATGCACGTGCTAAGTCACTTCAGTCATGTCCAATTCTTTCATAGGGCAAGAAGATTTAAAACAACTAGGAATATGCCTAACAATAAATGTATAGATCAATACATAAAGTCACAAAATTTTACTGAAGTCTGTAAAGAATCTGAAGAAGACCTGAATTAACACAGAAATAACATGTTCCTGATAGGGAGACTCAACATTGTAGGAATATAAACTATCCCCCAGATTAAGCCATAAGTTCAATACAATCACAACCAATGGAACTTTTTTGAAACTGAGTAATTTAAAAATGTATATGTAAAGAGAGCACTCACTCAGTATCTTTCCAATTGGGGTTTCCTAGAGGAGGTACAATTTTCTAAGTTCTTTGTATAAAAGAAAGTCTAGTATACTTTTTGAAGGCAAAAAACCCCAATTTTCATTGCTGTAATACATCATCAAGCATAGAACATACATATAGTACTCTGAACCTAGCATTCTCGGATTTAATAGCTGTATAAAGTCAGCTTTCATAAGCAACCTTGAAAGGTCATACTATGGACTGATTTTACTGAAGCATAAATCTGAATCGGGTGCTCTGTGAAGTCAGTGTGCAGTAGTCAATAAAATAGTGAGTGAGCCTAGATGACTGCTTAGAATTTGCATCTCAAAGAGGTTGATGTTTGTGTGTATTCTACTGGCTATCATTTATGTAGTAATCTTCATTTAAAACCCAGAAGCTACTTCAGTTCAGTTCAGTTGTCACTCAGTCGTGTCCGACTCTTTGTGACCCCATGAACCGCAGCACACCAGGCCTCCCTATCCATCACCAACTGCCAGAGTCTATCCAAACGCATGTCCATCGAGTCGGTGATGCCATCGAACCATCTCATCCTCTGTTGTCCCTTTCTCCTCCTGCCCTCTATCTTTCCCAGCCTCAGGGTCTTTTCAAACGAGTCAGCTCTTCGCATCAGGTGGCCAAAGTATTGGAGTTTCAGCTTCAGCATCAGTCCTTCCAATGAACACCCAGGATTGATCTCCTTTAGGATGGACTGGTTGGATCTCCTTGCAATCCAAGGGACTCTCAAGAGTCTTTTCCAACACCACAGTTCAAAAGCATCAATTTTTCAGCCCTCAGCTTTCTTTATAGTCCAACTCTCACATGCATACATGATCACTGGAAAAAACATAGCCTTGACTAGGCGGACCTTTGTTGGCAAAGCAATGTCTCTGCTTTTTAATATGCTGTCTAGGTTGGTCATAACTTTCTCTCCAAGGAGTAAGCATCTTTTAATTTCACGGCTGCAATCACCATCTGCAGTGATTTTGGAGCCCCCCAAAATAAAGTCTGACACTGTTTCCTCATCTATTTCCCATGAAGTGATGGGACCAGATGCCACGATCTTAGTTTTCTGAATGTTGAGCTTTAAGCCAACTTTTTCACTCTTCTTCACTTTCATCAAGAGGCTTTTTAGTTCCTCTTCACTTTCTGCTATAAGGGTGGTGTCGTCTGCATATCTGAGGTTATTGATATTTCTCCCGGCAATCTTGATTCCACCCTGTGCTTCTTCCAGCCCAGTGTTTCTCATGATGTACTCTGCACATAAGTTAAATAAGCAGGGTGACAATAAACAGCCTCGATGTACTCCTTTTCCTATTTGGAACCAGTCTGTTGTCCCATGTCCAGTTCTAACTGTTGCTTCCTGACCTGCATACAGGTTTCTCAAGAGGCAGGTCAGGTGGTCTGTTATGCCCATCTCCTTCAGAATTTTCCACAGTTTATCGTGATCAGCACAGTCAAAGGCTTTGGCATAGTCAATAAAGCGGAAGAAGCTACTTACCTTTTCAATTATATTTTATTTAATATTAATTTATTTTTATTCAATTACATTTTATTCTACAGGAAGAATTATACATTCAAATGAGTAAGATACAACTGAGCAACTAACACAACAGGAAGAATTATACAATGACATTCACAAATTTATGACACCTGACAATCTATTCATGTATACGTGCACATACACACACACACACACACACACACACACACACACACACAATGGATGGTTGGCCATAGGGCTCTGAAGAAGCAGAGGAAGAACATGACAAGTTCAAAGTGGGAGCAAAAGGGGCTAGGGATGAATGGTCAAAGATCAAGAAGAAAATACAGATCGGAGGAAATGAAAGGAGACTGCAGAAACTTTTTGAAGTTTAAATGAAATGAGTAAGGTTATAGAAAGGTTCGTAATTTCATTTAGCAAATGTGTAAAGCATTACACTAGGGCAAAGGGTTCCAGAAAAGGATCAAACGCTGCCCCATCACTGCCTTGAAGTGATAGCAGGGGAGACACACAAGGAGAAACAGCTCTAGAGCGTGGTGGACAGTAAGAGAGAGGTAAGGGCAGCATGCTGCAGAAGTGCAAATGGGAAGCATCTAAACCAGATTTCAGGGACCTGGTAATGTTTCTTGAGCAGATCCTGAGCTGAGTCTTCATTAATAAATATTAAGTTAGCTTAGTGAACATGGTAGATGGAGTTTTCCAGTCAGGAGTGAGGAATAACATATGAAATGGCATGAAGTGAAGTACATTGCAGAATGCCACTGAATACTTTAAAAGGTGAGTTAACATGATCAGACTTGTGATTCAGAAAGATACAGCATCAGAATGGAGTCTAGCTTGACTGATGGCCCAGAAATGAGTTAAGATGCTGCTATTTGTAATTGAGAGGAAAAAATAATGAATGTATGAGTTAAGGCATTTGTAATGAGGATGGGAGAAGGGGTGACATTTGACAGTTTTTATACATGAGGTAAAATATCCACAAAGTGGAATTTACCTTGTGAATTCACTATAAAGTCTAGGATGTGAACTTCAGTTTCTAGACTCAGAAACTCGGTTTTGGCTGCTCACTGAGACTGAATCTACAATTCACATTAACACTGATTGTGTTTTAGAGGCTAATTAAGACCAGAATGGCAGATGATTATTTGAAACGAAACAGATTAATTGTCCCAGTGACTATAACTTTTACTTTGGCACATTCAGATATTTTCTCCTTGGAAAAAGATGTATATGAAAAATCAATCATTATCAGAAGATTGCTTGATCAACATGGAATTAAAGAATAGGGAAATTAAATTGTGTGTTTTAAACATTTAATAGTATCAGGCCACAATGCAGCAAGAGAAATGTTCAAGTTTGTGACCTACCTTCTCTCCCCTCAATAGTACTTGCATAGGCACAACCAAAGTATGCTTCTCACTCTTGTGTTCCTATGTCATCTTTGTTAACTAATAGCACTTAATGAATATTCTTTAGACAAATATATTTAGTCAACTCTTAATCTGTCCAGGCTGTCTTTTAAGGGTGATTTTTGGGTAGCTTTGCCTTGATTTGTGCTGAATTTACAATTTAATTTTCAGTTGTAAATCTAACTTCCCTTATTTCCAAGATCTTAGAAATGAAAGTGGAAGAACAACTGACTTCTTAGTCACCATTTATGTCCTACAATGCAAGCAAAAGATGAAAAATACAATGGGATAGGAGGGAAATGAGTAGGATCCAAACAAAAGGTAGTTTACAAAGAGATGGTTCTTAAGGCAATTAGCCATAGGCTGGATATATAAAACTTCACAACTCAAACAAATTAAATACACATGCAGTTTATATACAGGCTTCCCTGGTGGCTCAGACAGTAAAGAATCTGCCTGCAATGCAGGAGACCCAGGTTCAATCCCTGGGGTGGGAAGATCCCTAGAGTAGGAAGTGGAGGAAATGGCAATCCACTCCAGCATTCTTGCTTGGAGAAGCCTGTGGACTGAGGAGCCTGGTGGCCACAGTCCATGGGGTTACAAAGAGTCAGACTAACACACACACATATGTATATCGAATAATTACATTGTACAATGTATTAAATGCCAATTATATCTCAGTAAAGTTGGGGACAAAAAAAGAAGCAATCATGTACATGTTATAGTGAAATACAGAAATGAGTAAGATTGTGAATGAGGAAGATAACTAGATCTAAAAGTACAAATAGATATAATGCAAAAATGATAAATGCTTTAAGGAGATTTGGAGAGGATAGCAAACAAAATGCCAAAATAGTTCTGAAGGAGGAGTTAGTCTCTGTGGAGAAGTCAAGAAAAAGTGGCAGTTGTCTTACAGTAGCAGTGAAAGTCTTGGTAAAAAACAGATTCAAATAATTTTTTTCCATTGATAATCAAATAACCTTTTAAATCAAAGATATGTCATATTAATTAAAATTTTATCATTATTTATTAATACTTATATAAACCATGCAGGTCAGGAAGCAACAGTTAGAACTGGACAGGGAAAAACAGACTGGTTCCAAATAGGAAAAGGAGTACATCAGGGCTGTATATTGTCACCCTGCTTATTTAACTTATATGCAGAGTACATCATGAGAAATGATGGGCTAGAAGAAGCACAAGCTGGAATCAAGATTGCCAGGAGAAATATCAATAACCTCAGATATGCAGACGACACCACCCTTATGGCAGAAAGTGAAGAGGAACTAAAAAGCCTCTTGATGAGAGTGAAGGAGGAGAGTGAAAAAGTTGGCTTAAAGCTCAACATTCAGAAAACTAAGATCGTGGCATCTGGTCCCATCACTTCATGGGAAATAGATGGGGAAACAGTGTCAGACTATTTTTTGGGGCTTCAAAATCACTGCAGATGGTTATTGCAGCTGTGAAATTAAGACGCTTACTCCTTGGAAGGAAAGCTATGACCAACCTAGATAGCATATTAAAAAGCAGAGACATTACTTTGCCAGCAAAGGTCCGTCTAGTCAAGGCTATGGTTTTTCCAGTGGTCATGTATGGATGTGAGACCTGGACTGTGAAGAAAGCTGAGCACCGAAAAATTGATGCTTTTGAACTGTGGTGTTGGAGAAGACTCTTGAGAGTCCCTTGAACTGCAAGGAGATCCAACCAGTCCATCCTAAAGGAGATCAGTCCTGGGTGTTCATTGCAAGGACTAATGCTGAAGCTGAAACTCCAATACTTTGGCCACCTGATGAGAAGAGTTGACTCACTGGAAAAGACCCTGATGCTAGGAGGGATTGGGGGCAGGAGGAGAAGGGGACGACAGAGGATGAGATGGCTGGATGGCATCACCAACTCGGTGGACATGAGTCTGAGTAAACTCCGGGAGTTGGTGATGGACAGGGAGGCCTGGCGTGCTGCGATTCATGGGGTCGCAAACAGTCCAACACGACTGAGCGACTGAACTGATATCCAGTTATGAAAAACTTTATGGATATAGTTAGATATACATTTTTTAAATGGAAGATACAAAGGGAAAAGCTAAACAGAAAAGTAAATAAGGTGTCAAACCTTAGTAATTGTGCACAGGCCTCTGTGGCCCCAGGGTTTCGTTGTTAGTCAATATTTCCTTGTTTGAACAGCTCATACAACTCAGTAACAAACAACCCAATCAAAAATGGGCATGAGTTTGAGCAAGCTCTAGGAGTTGGTGATGGATAGGGAAGCCTGGTGTACTGCAGTCCATGGGGTTGCAAAGAGTCAGATACAACTGAGCAACTGAACTGAACTGACATGGACTACTACTCAGCCATAAAAAAGAATGAAATAATGCCATTTACAGCAGTATGGATGGACCTAGAGATGATCATACTAAATGAACTAAGTCAGAAAGACAAATATCATATGATATCACTTACATGTGGAATCTAAAATATGACACAAATGAACTAAGCTATGAACCAGAACAGACTCACAGAGAGAACAGACTTTGTGGTTTGTAACAGGGAGGAGGGGTGGGGGAGGGATGGATTGGTAGCTTGGGATTAGCAGATGCAAACTATTATACATATGTACAACTGAATCACTTTGCTGTACACTAGAAACAAACACAACTTTATAAACCAACTGTATTTCAATAAAATTAATTTAAAAAATTTTCCTGTTTGGATCTTTTGGAGGTCAAGCAGTTTTCTTAGTAGTTGGCTCTCTCAAAGGGATAACCAAGAGATGAAAAAAGAATTTTTTTTCTTAAAAGGTGTATTTGGGACCTAAAGGGAAGGGATGAGGGGAGGGGAGGGACACTCAAGGGGGAGAGGATATATGTATCATTATGGCTGATTCGTGCTGTTGTATGGCAGAAACTAACACAGCACTGTAAAGCAATTTTCCTCCAATTAAAAAAATAATTTTAAAAAGAAAAAAGGTATACTTGGTCTTATCAACCCATGGATTTTAGAATTTTATAATTATACTATTCATTAAACTTCATTTTATTGCTTTAAACCTGCTGGATCTTTTCTTTTAGTAGGAAAATATTTAATTCACTACAACAGTAACTAAAGGAGTAAAAAATCCATTAACTATTATACTTTTCTCCCCCATCAGTTCCATCTCTCTTCATTTTATATTCTCAGAAACACTCCTCATTATACAGAACATTATGCAATGCTCTTTGCATCTGATCATCAGAGCTAGATCAATCATTACTTAAAAAAAAAAAAACTCCTTTAAGTCTCTGAACCATGAATAAACCATAGACCACAAATCTTTTGAAGACAGTTTTTCCTTAGCACAAAAACTGTAACAAGAAATAAGAGAAACTCATCATTTGCATTTGTTTAGGTTTCATGGCTTATAAAAATTATCTCATTAAGCTTGAGATATAGGGAAAGGTAATTATCCATTTACACTTGAGAAAACTAAGGTTCTGAGAAATATTAAGTGGAAAAAAAACAGACCTGGGAATCATGTTTTTTGATTCTAAGTCCTGAATTTAAGGCCCATTCCCATCCTTTGGGTGAACATTTCTCCATTTTAAACCACAGGATTCTTTTTTGTTTTGTAGAATGTCTCCCATTTGTTCAAGAAAATGAAGGTCTAATCTCCTTGGCTACCTTGCCTGAGGCAACATATGGGGCCACCCAGGTTGTACACTGCATACCTTCAGTGGTTACCATTCACAGACCACAAGGGGAACCATGTCCCTGGAGTTGTACAAGGTCAAGATACTGGTGTTGACTTTTCTAATACCTGCTAACAAGGCCTGTACTTGAATTTCTATTTTGTACTTGGTCACTGAGTGACAGCATAGCAAACTCTTAAGAAGTCAGGCTTGGAGAGAAGACAGTGGCATGCAAAATCAAAGATTATACATAAGTAGCTTTGGATCTGTGATTTTTTTTTTTTAGTAGCAGATTCAGTTTCCTAATTATGCTGGGCTTGGCTCATGCCAAAAGTATTTGAATTTGAAATTCTTTAAGGACTTAATTGAGAATGAAAGATAACATATTAAAGGCATGTTGACCACCGGGCAGCCAAAACTAATGACCAAGTGTCTACAAGCTAAAAGCTTAGGCATTTTACGTAAATAGGCAAGAGGAGAGCTCTATTATTAAACTTAATAATAAAAGTGCTAAGTCGCTCGGTCATGTCCAACTTTTAGTGACTCTATGGACTGTAGCCTGCCAGGATCCTCTGTCCATGGGGTTCTCCAGGCAAGAATACTGGAATGGAAGGAAGGAAGGAAATACATTTTTCTTCCCCAGGGGATCTTCCTGACCCGGGATTGAACCCAGGTCTCCTGCATTGAAAGCAGATTCTTTACCATCTGATCTACCAGGGAAGCCCAATCATAAATGCTGCTGCCGCTGCTGCTAAGTCGCTTCAGTCGTGTCCGACTCTGTGTGACCCCATAGACGGTAGCCTACCAGTCTCCCACGTCCCTGGGATTCTCCAGGCAAGAACACTGGAGTGGGCTGCCACTTCCTTCTCCAATGCATGAAAGTGAAAAATGAAAGTGAAGTTACTCAGTCATGTTCAACTCTTAGCGACCCCAAGGACTGCAGCCTACCAGGCTCCTCCATCCATGGGATTTTCCAGGCAAGAGTACTGGAGTGGGTTACCATTGCCTTCTCCGAATAATAAATGAGGTAACATTAATTCAGAGCTCACTATGTTGTCAGCACTTACATATCTTTTTTTCACTTAACCCTTAAAATAATCTTATGATTAGTATTACTACCATGAATACCACTGTATTATTAATACCATTGTATTATTATTATTTCCACATTACAGATGATGAAACTACGGCAAAGCAGAAGCTAAATAACTTGCCAACATCACTCAGCGCAGTATCAGTTCAGTTCAGTTGCTCAGTTGTGTCTGACTCTTTGTGATCCCATGAACCACAGCATGCCAGGCCTCCCTGTCCATCACCAACTCCTGGAGTTCACCCAAACTCATGTCCATTGAGTTGGTGATGCCATCCAACCATTTCATCCTCTGTCATCCCCATCTCCTCCTGACTTCAATCTTTCCCAACATCAGGGTCTTTTCAAAAGAGTCAGCTCTTCGCATCAGGTGGCCAAAATATTGGAGTCTAAGCTTCAGCATCAGTCCTTGCAATGAACACCCAGGACTGATTTCCTTTAGGATGGACTGGTTGGATCTCCTTGCAGTTCAAGGGACTCTCAAGAGTCTTCTCCAACACCACAGTTCAAAAGCATCAATTTTTCGGTGCTCAGCTTTCTTCACAGTCCAGGTCTCACATCCATACATGACCACTGGAAAAACCATAGCCTTGAATGGACCGACCTTTGTTGACAAAGTAATGTCTCTGCTTTTTAACATGCTGTCTAGGTTGGTCATAACTTTCTCTCCAAGGAGTAAGCGTCTTTTAATTTGATGGCTGCAGTCACCATCTGCAGTGATTTTGGAGTTTCCACTGTTTCCCCATCTATTTCCCATGAAGTGATGGGACCAGATGCCATGATCTTAGTTTTCTTAATGTTGAGTTTTAAGCCAACTTTTTCACTCCTCTCTTTCATTTTCATCAAGAGGCTCTTTAGTTCTTTTTCACTTTCTGCCATAACGGTGGTGTCATCTGCACATCTGAGGTTCCCGGCAATCTCGATTCCAGCTCGTGCTTCTTCCAGCCCAGCATTTCTCATGATGTACTCTGCATATAAGTTAAATAAGCAGGGTGACTGTACACAGCCTTGACGTACTCCTTTTCCAATTTGGAACCAGTCTGTTGTTCCATGTCCAGTTCTAACTGTTGCTTCTTGACCTGCATACAGGTTTCTCAAGAGGCAGGTCAGGTGGTCTGGTATTCCCATCTCTTGAAGAATTTTCCTCAGTTTGTTGTGATCCACACAGTTAAAGGCTTTGGCGTAGTCAATAAAGCAGAAGTAGATGTTTTTCTGGAACTCTCTTGCTTTCTCAATGATTCAACAGATGTTGGCAATTTGATCTCTGGTCCTTCTATCTTTTCTAAATCCAGCTTGAATATCTAGAAGTTCATGGTTCACGTACTGTTGAAGCCTGGCTTGGAGAATTTTGAGCATTACTTTACTAGTGTGTGAGATAAGTGCAATTGTGAGGTAGTTTGAGCATTCTTTGGCTTTGCCTTTCTTTGATATTGGAATGAAAACTTACCTTTTCCAGTCCTGTGGCCACTGCTGAGTTTTCCAAATTTGCTGACATATTGAGTGCAGCACTTTCACAGCATCATCTTTTAGGGTTTTAAATAGCTCAACTGGAATTCCATCACCTCTACTAGCTTTGTTCGTAGAGATGCTTCCTAGGTCCCACTTGACTTCCCATTCCAGGCTGTCTGGCTCTAGGTGAGTGATCACACCATCATGATTATCTGGGTCATGAAGATCTTTTTTGTATAGTTCTTCTGTGTATTCTTGCCACATCTTCTTAATATCTTCTGCTTCTGTTAGGTCTCTACCATTTCTGTCCTTTATTGAGCTCATCTTTGCATGAAATGTTCCCTTGGTAGCTCTAATTTTCTTGAAGAGATCTCTAGTCTTTCCCATTCTATTGTTTTCCTCTATTTCTTTGCACTGATTGCTGAGGAAGACTTTCTTATCTCTCCTTGCTAGTCTTTGGAACTCTGCATTCAAATGGGTATATCTTTCCTTTTCTCCTTTGCTTTTTGCTTCTCTTGTTTTCACAGCTATTTGTAAGGCCTCCTAGACAGCCATTTTGCTTTTTTGTATTTTTTTTTTTGGGGGGGGATAATCTTGATCCTTGTCTCCTGTACAATGTCACAAACCTCCATCCATAGTTCATCAGGTACTCTGTCTATCAGATCTAGTCCCTTAAATCTATTTCCCACTTCCACTGTATAATCATAAGGGATTTGATTTAGGTCATACCTGAATAGTCTAGTGGTTTTACCCACTTTCTTCAATTTTATTCTGAATTTGGCATTAAGGAGTTCATGATCTGAGACACAGTCAGCTCCTGGTCTTGTTTTTGCTGACTGTATAGAGCTTCTCCATCTTTAGCTGCAAAGAATACAATCAGTCTGATTTCAGTGTTGACCATCTGGTGATGTCCATGTGTAGAGTCTTCTCTTGTGTTGTTGGAAGAGGGTGTTTGCTACGACCAGTGCATTCTCTTAGAAAAACTCTATTACCCTTTGCCCTGCTTCATTCTGTACTCCAAGGCCAAATTTGCCTGTTACTCTAGGTATTCCTTGACTTCCTACTTTTGCATTCCAGTCCCCTATAATGAAAAGAACATCTTTTTTGGGTGTTAGTTCTCGAAGGTCTTGTAGGTCTTCATAGAACTGTTCAACTTCAGCTGCTTGAGCATTACTTGTCAGGGCATAGACTTGGATTGCTGTGATATTGAATGGTTTTCCTTGGAAACAAACAGATCATTATGTGGTTTTTGAGATTGTATCCAAGTACTGCATTTTGGACTCTTTTGTTGACTAGGACGGCTACTCCATTTCTTCTAAGGGATTCCTGCCCACAGTAGTAGATACAATGGTCATCTGAGTTAAATTCACTCATTCCAGTCCATCTTAGTCTGCTGTCCTAGAATGTTGACGTTCACTCTTTCCATCTCCTGTTTGACCACTTCCAATTTGCCCTGATTCATGGACCTAACATTCCAGGTTCCTATGCAATATTGCAGTGGTAGCCAAGAGGAGCTACCCCACGTCCAAGGTAAGGAGCAGCAGCTGCGCTTTGCTGGAGTAGCCGCGAAGAGATACCCCACGTCCAAGGTATGAGAAACCCAAGTAAGACAGTAGGCACTGAGAGAGGGCCTCAGAGGGAAGACAGACGGAAACCACAATCACAGAAACAGGCCAATCAGATCACAGGACCACAGCCTTGTCTAACTCAGTGAAACTAAGCCATGCTGTGTGGGGCCACCCAAGACGGACGGGTCATGGTGGAGAGGTCTGACAGAATGTGGTCCACTGGAGAAGGGAATGGCAAACCACTTCAGTATTCTTGCCTTGAGAACCCCATGAACAGTATGAAAAGGCAAAAAGATAGGACACTGAAAGACGAACTCCCCAGGTCGGTAGGTGCCCAATATGCTACTGGAGATTAGTGGAGAAATAACTCCAGAAAGAAGGAAGGGATGGAGCCAAAGCAAAAACACCACCCAATTGTGGATGTGACTGGTGACAGAAGCAAGGTCTGATGCTGTAAAGAGCAATATCGCTCAGCTAGTAAGTGGCAAAGCCAGTATGGAACACAGTCTGATTTCAAAGCCTGTACTTTTAACCACCACATTATTATGATTAATATAAAAATGTATACCAACAACTAGGGGATAACCAGGAATGGCAGGGAAAATGTGGGGAGAAGAACTGTGAGAAGTAAATATGAATAGAGAAGAAGCCCTCTTCTCTTGTCTTCCCTGAAGTGCAGTCACTTTGTCTTACAGCAGCCCCTTACCCATAACGTTCATGTTCGGCAGAGAGCTGGTGGTAAGCAACAATTAACCGTTGAACAGCCAAGGTAGACGACTTGAAATTTATGCACTAAAGTATTTCAATTCAAGCAAGGAGGGGCTATTTAATACAGTAATAAAAGGGGCTTCCCTGGTGGCTCAGTGGTAAAGAATCTGCTGCCAAAGCAGGAGACGTGGGTTCGATCCCTGTTCGGGGAAGTTCCCACAGGCTGCGGAGTAACTAAGCTCGTGCACCACAACTACTGAGCTTGTGCTCTAGAGCCCAGGAGCTGCAGCTCCTGAAACCTCGCACCTGAAAGCCTGTGCTCCTCAACAGGAGAAGCCACTGCAATGAGAAGCCCGCACACTGCAGCCAAGAGTGGCCCCTGCTCGCTGCAACTAGAGAGAAGCCCACAAAGCACCGGAGACACAGCCCAGCCATAGATAAAAGAAATGTTTTAAAAACGACAGTAATAAAAGCCACATACAATTCAATAGCTCCAGAAGGCGCTAGAAATAATACAGTATCATAACATGTAACACTGAGTCATCAAAATAAAGGTTAAAATTTGTTTAGTATATTCTATTTAAGAAAGTGAGAAAACATCTAACAAATTTTAGAAAGTGTTTCGTCTAAAATGGTTAGAACAGAAACACTGCTGAACAGAAAATAAATTTTGTTATCTGAAAAAATCATTTGTTTTCCAGTGATGTTTATTTACTGATGTTTATGTACTTACTTCTCCCATTCTACTCTTTGGGAGTCTTTAGTTCAGTTGCTCAGTCATGTCTGACTCTTTGCAACTCCATGGACTGCAGCATGCCAGGCCTCCCTGTCCATCACCAAGTCCCAGAGTTTACTCAAACTCATGTCCATTGAGTCGGTGATGCTTGGCAGCCTTAACTTCTTGTCAATCTATAATCTTTTTTTTTTTCAATCTATAATCTTGAAGTATGGGAATTGTATTTTCTTTCCCTTTGAATACCTTCCAAAAAGCCTAGGGACTGGGGCTCTACACACGGTGAGAAATAGATTACTCCATCTTTATGTAGAAGTAAAAGGCCATGAAATATTTCAAGTTATTTTCATTACTTTAAGAAAGTCCCCCCCCCCCACAAATAATACATTAGTACATTCTTATTTTTAAAACTCACACAAGACAGAGGTATACAAAATAAAACATTAAAGTCCCTTTTCATAATATCCACCACTACATCCCACTCCCCTTTCTAGAATCACTGTTAACGGTTTGCTATTCCTCTTTCCATAACTTTTACTTTGCATTTATGCACATTTATACAAATAAAGTACATAGTTTCAGAATTTTTTTCCATCTACAAACATGCCTATATTTTGTCATTTATTCAGGCCATCTTTTTGTCTATCAGTAAAGTCTTACAGTTTAGTTTTCTGCATTTCTTTTTATGTTTATTCTTAGACAGTTTAAGATTTTTTTCCTAATGTGAATGGACTCTATTATATTTCTAATTGATAATTGCTATTGACTAAGAAAACTTTTGATTTTTGTGTAGTGATTATATACCTAGAGGTCCCTTAATTTTCATGAGGAGGCTATCAACTTTATCCCCAGTTTAGGTGGTTTTGGTATCTGAATCTGCCCTGTGTCCTCAACAGCTCCCTCCTCATACACTGGTGCATTCAAAGGCTCTTAAAATGTACCATAGTCTCAGGATGTCTTCCTATGTTTTGTGCGCAAAACCTACTCCAACACATTCATTAGGATGGCTACTATTTTTTAAAAAAAGAAAAAAACACTATTGGCAAAGATGTGGAGAAATTAGAATGCAATTAGAAATCAGGATCCTTGTGCACTGTTGGTGGAAATGTAAAATGGTGCAGCTGATACGGAGAACAATATGGTGGTTCTTAAAAAAATTAAAAACAGAATTAGCATACGACGCAGCAATTCTACTTTGGGATATATATCCAAAAGAACTGAAAGCAGGGACTTAAAGAGAGATTTGAATACTCATGCTTTTGGCAGTATTATTCACAATAGCTAAGGAGCAGAAGCAACCCAAATATCCATTGACAGACAGTTCAACAACATGTGACATGTTAAACAACACACATACACACAGATGTATATAACAAAAGATTATTCGGGAAATTATGACATGCTACAACATAGATGAACCTTAGGAGCATTATGTTAAGTAAAATAAGCCAGTTGTAGAAAGATAAATACTGTATGATTATACTTTTATGAGGCACCTAGAGTAGTCCCATTCATAGAGACAGAAAGAAGAGTGGTGGTTGCCATCCCAGGGGCTGGCAATTGGGAGAAAGTGGAGTTCAATGGGTACTGAGTTTCCATTTTAAAGATGAAAAGATGGACCTCCCTGGTGGTCCTATGATTAGGAGTCCTTGTAACGCAGGGGATGTGAATTGTTTTGTTTTGTTTTAATTCAGTCCTGTTTCTAAAACCCTCAGTTTGGGCCAGTGCTCTCTTCTAAGAAAGATCTGACAGATAAAGCACACAATTCTAGAATATAGACTATCTGTACTTCAGGTATAACTCTAAACTTAATGATGTTTAATATAAATTAAAAGCTTGAGATACAGTATTTATGCAGAATTACTTGAAGGATATACACCTTGTCCACTTCTTAGTATGAGTTAGTTAGTTTTTTTTTCTTTAATGCCAAGGCTTGACAGATGAACTCTAGAAACTTTGTGAACCTTCTAAAATGGTCTATACCTGTGCATTTTTTCTGAGGAGAGGTCCTAAGCTTTTAAAACTTTCTTAATATGCTTTGGGTTTTTTTGTTTGTTTTTTTAAAAGAGCTAAGACTCTTTACATACTGTAAAATTTGTTCTTCCTTGGATTGAGGCAGACAATCAAAGCCTTACCTCAATCTCATTGTTATGCCCCAAACTCAGACTGGCTTTTACGGAACAATGCTTTGGCACTATGCCAACAGCCTACATTAAAGGACATTAAGCGAAAACAGCTTCAGGTCTAAAAATGTGTTTAGGTAAATACTACAGGCTCCCATAAAGACAGAGCAAGACAAAGATGGGCATAGATCTTAACCAGACAGCATGTCTGTAAAGGCACAAATGTGCTGATGCCATCACTAGACAAAAACAGATTATGAACAGGCCAAGAAGAGTGAAATTTCCTATGTTAGAAAATTAGAGTCAAATCAAACACCATAGGATTTGGAAAGCCACAAATGCAGACATTAATGGCAATATTTGGGTAAATGTATATAACCTCTTGCATGTACATGGAGTATACATAAGCTTAAAAAGAATTCAAACTACATAAGTTTTCATGAGAAATATTAAACAACTCTCCCTTCTCAATCTCAGGATAATTCTCTTTTATACAGCTGTCACATTCCTCTAGCTAAAATCCATCCACCCATCCTTCAAAGCTCAGCTTTTAAAATTATAACAAGTGTAGTTCGAATGGAACTGATTTTGTTTTACCAAACCCAAAACAACTCCCTCTCCTCCTCAAACACACACACACTCTTTGGAAACCCTATAGCTCTTTTATTGTTTTTCAAATTCTTTAAAAGCATGTATGTCCACAAAGAACTACAAGAGAAAATTTTTCTTCTGTTAGAGAGAATCCTCTCATACAACAATCAATAGTTATTTCATTGGAATTATGTCAAGAGTTTAGTTGCAGACCTTGGTAGAAAGTCTAAGCTTTCTCTGAAACAGCCATATCAGAAAATGACACTAATATGACAAATTATCACACTAAGGATGCAAAGTGCATGGTCCAGTGATGAAGAAATTAGTTGCTAAGTTAGGCCTCTATAAAAAGAGAAACAAGTTCAACAAAACCCTTTCAGTCATCCTACCTTAAACTCACATGGAAAAAGAACTACTGACAGAAGGGGTATTCAAATCATGATTCATTTTATAGAATGTTAATAATCCCAATTAATTCAATTAGCCAAGTGAAAGTTTCTGTTGGTCTATTTCTATTTCCTCTTGCAAGTTCATATATGAAAAACACTTTCTCATCTTTAGCTTTTGCATCACCGACTCGATGGACATGAGTTTGAGTAATCTCTGGGAGTTGGTGATGGACAGGGAGGCCTGGCGAGCTGCGATTCATGGGGTCGCAAAGAGTCGGACACGACTGAGTGAATGAACTGAACTGAAAGACACTTCCACTATGGTTCTCACAGCAGATCTTTGGCTTTCTCTCTTATATACCTTCAAAATTAAAGCACTTACCTGTCTGCCTCAAGTCTATAGGTAGAACATCCCTCTCACTGCCCTCTAAAAAGAACACTGAAACATTCCTCTCAAATGTGAATTAATGTCATCAGTGGTTAAAACCAAAAACTTTCTATAATAATTTCAACTCTATAATTTTTTTTTCCTCCCACCTTTGCAGCCAAAAATTGTCTCAAGCCAGGTCAGAGGGAAGTCGTCTGAGTCTTGTACCAGGAAGTTTCTTGGAAATTCAAAATTGTTAGAAGCTTCTTGGTCACTTCAGTTCAATTCTATGAGTGCTCTGAGAGCACAAGTTGCCAATTTCCTGGCTTTCTGAGTAGAACGTGGTACAGTGTAGTACTAAGCAAATACTACTGTTGATTACTGAACTTTGGGTATCTCAGCAGACATGAGCTAAGCACTTACCTGAATTAAAAGGTTTTATATATTTAATCTCAGAGAAACACCACCTAAGAATAAAACAAAAAACTCTTTGTCAGTTAGCTCAGGCCCTGCTGATAGAATAATACCTACAATTTGACAAAATTTACTGTGAGCTGGATACTTTCCTACATGCTTTAGGCAGATCATCTTGTTTAATTTTTACTAAAATCTGGGCCTAACAAGAGGGTATTATTCCTTTTAAAAGAGGAAAAATCCGAGGTTTAAGCTTAAGACGTGCTCAGGGACATAAAATCAGAGTTGTAGAGTCAATGATAGAGATTTGAATCCTGCTTGCCTGACCCCTGGTGGCTCAGATGGTAAAGCATCTGCCTGCAATGCGGGAGACCCAGGGTCGATCCCTGGGTCAGGAAAATCCCCTGGAGAGGAAACGGCAACCCACTCCAGTACTCTTGCCTGGAAAATTCTATGGACGGAGGAGCCTGGTAGGCTACAGTCCAGGGGGTTGCAAAGAGTTGGACACGACTGAGTGGCTTCACTTCCCTTCACTTGCCTGACTCCTGGTGACCATGATTCTATATCATCCTTCTTATACACATGACCCCAAATGAAGAGGTGACTGTCCAACAGAATGATGCTCAGCTGTGTTCTTTCTATAAAACTTAATAAGTGATTTTTAAAAAGAGGTGATTGTCAAGTAGGCATCTGTGGTGGTTACTGAGAATTCTGGTCACATGCCTGGTTCAGAAGTATAGGTTAGAGCCTTAAATGCCCAGATGCTCCTCTTTGATAGATCTGGCACTGAGTCCAGGATGAAATCCAGTGTTCTACTATGACCCTGCATTTCATCATTCATTACTGCTTTACATTTGACCCAAAATCCCTTAAGACAATCTTTCCCAAAAGTATCATTCATGGATCAGTTGTTTCAAAGACAATTGAAAAATCCTTGTAGAAAATACAGATATCTGGCCCCCACCCCGGATGTACTGGATCGGGGGAGGTATGACAACAAGATACCCTAGAGGTGCTTTTGCCTATTGAATTCTAGACTACTCACGGCCTCGGAGCAAAAGGGCCAGGGTAATCAAAAGGAAGTAAATGGAAAGCTAACCTCCAAGTCAGGCTGGTGTTAAGAAAAAGCACAGAGATCTTGTGAGTAGACATAGAGCCAAAACCTAGTTTGGGAACTGGAAAAGATCTTGGATATTGTCTATTTCAATGGTTTTCTATCAGTGTTCCATGAAGCCATAGGAGTTATAAAATGGGATATCAGAAAAAGGAACCAGTAGTCAGAGTTTAAAGTCCTAAAAAAGTGACTACAGAAGTCCTACTGATAGATGTTTTGTAACCTGGATTCCTGTGTAAAATTTAAACTGAATAAACAGCTCTGCTGATTTAAAATAAAGGGGAGTTAAAAAAAAAATCTCGAGACCCAGCATGCATCCCAGACCAACTAAATCAAGTCTATGCAAGTTGTATTTTTCAGTATCAGGGGATTCCAACATATATCCAAAGCTGAGAACCACTGCAGTAACCTTATCTGTGCTCTGTCATTCGAGATAAAAGGAGACTAAGACCCAAAGAATTTAAAGGCGATCAGGATTCAAACCAGTATCTCTCAACTGCTAGCTCACCATTCTATATCATTCTCTCTCCTCAATCAGAATGAACCAACTGTTCCTCTAAGGTAGAGAGCACACAAATCAAATTATTATGTTAAGTTCACATTTTCAGATCTCTGTATCTTTTTAAAGAGTACTTCATATACATTTTCTCTTTAGATTTTTATACAGGGGAAGTAGGCAGGGCAAGACTTATGTTTTACAGATGAGGAAATCAAAGGTCAAGTAAGTTAACTTCCAGTGGCTTAAAGGTAGGGCCAGAATTTAAATTTTTATACTCTACCTTCTGGATTAAGTAAATTAAATTTGGCAAGTGATTATTGAGTGCCTAGTACATGTTAGTTAAGACATGGTCAAAAATGCAAAAAAAATATCATCCATGCCCTCAATTAGTGTACAGTCTTCTTAGAAAGACAGAGACAACTAAAATACTGCACTGCCTGACTTAACCCTTGGATTGGCAGAAACTGAAAACTTTCCTTGACTGGCCTTGATGACAAAGTCTAATTCTCTTCAGAATCAGTCAGTGGCTTCTAATTTCTTCCTGACTATGGCTATTTATTCCAGGGGACACAAGGATTTGAATATAGCTACTGCATCTCTACACATGGCCATGCAGCTGAATATTCCTTGACAGGGGTAGAGAACAAAGAATGGTGCAATTTCAGTGAGATTCATTTCATATTCTCCAAAGCCAAGGATATGACTCAGCAGAAGACTGGGAGATTCCAAGACAAAGGACTAGATAGAAAAGAAAGGGTATTCACAGAAATATTTTCTTTTCCACTGAACAGTCTACAATTTATAGACAGACACAGTTATCTATAAATAAACAATCTTTACAGTTGTTGAAGATAACTCCTGCACACTAAAGAGGGAAATAGCATGTAGGTACTAATATTTGTATCTATGATTCGGGATGACAGAGAAGGTCACAGATGGACAAGAGTACTCAAAGAGAACTTTTTCATGAGGAATTCATCAGCCATTGCAAAATGTTGCCATGAAGATTTTGTCACATAAAAGATAACGAGAAAACCAGGAAGTCCATGTTTTATTACTGGACTGAAAGAGCTGGCCAGGAACAGTCCACCACAGTTTTTCTCAAACTTTAATATGCATCAGAATCACGTGGTGGCTGTGCCCCCCTCCCCCACCTCTGGCCCTTGACCAGAGATTCCAATTCAGCAGGTCTGTGGTGGTGCCCAAGAATTCATCTCTCTTACAAATACAGGGGATGTTGATGCTGTTCAGATCTAATATTTTGAAAACTGCTTGTGTATCAGAAAGTCTGCACTATACTGGGCTTCCCTGGCAGCTCGGCTGGTAAAGAATCCGCCTGCAATGCCAGAGACCCTGATTTGACTTCTGGATCTGAAAGATCCCCTGGAGAAGGGATAGGCTACCCATCCCAGTACTCTTGGGTTTCCCTGGTGGCTCAGCTGGTAAAGAATCTGCCTGCAATGTGGGAGACCTGGGTTCCATCCCTGGGTTGGGAAGATCCCCTGGAGAAGGGAATGGCTATCCACTCCAGTATTCTGACCTGAAGAAGTCCATGGGGTTGCAAAGAGTCAGACACAACTAAGTGACTTTCATTTTCACACTTTATACTGGATACACACACACTTGTAAATTATGGCAATTTAGTTAACTCCCTATTGTTGACTTTGTAAATGATACTCTCTATACCCACCAAACAGCCAAAAAAAGATTACTCAGAATGAAGTTATGGCTAGTCACCTAAAGAGACAATCTGTTCTAGAGCAGAAATATATGCGTTTGGACATTCCAGAGATTCTCACTCAAGACAACAGGCCCCAGGTTGAGAACCCCTTACCTGTATGCTAATGCTTCAGAAATATGTATCTTCAGCCTGAATTTTTATCCTGAGCTTCAGTAGTGCATATTCAAATATCTATTTCACATCTGTATTTGGATGTCACATAATTGCCTCAAAATCTACATGTATTGAGGAGTGACTGTTTAATAGGGATGGCGTTCCTTCTTCGCAGATGAAGAAGTTCTGGGATTTCCTTGGTGATGCAGTGGGTAAGAATCTGCCTGCCAATGCAGGGGTCACAGGTTCAATCACTGGTTCAGGAAGATTCCACACAGCATGGAGCAACTAAGCCGCTGCGACATAACAGATGAGTCTGCACTTACTGTAGCGCTCACAAGCCCAAATGCAGTCTGTGTGCCGCAACCAGTGAAGCCCGTGTGCCTAGAGCCTGTGCTCCGCAACAAGAGAAGCCATGGGAATGAGAAGCCCACGCACCACAACCAAGAGTAGCCCCTGCTCGCGGCAGTTAGAGAAAGCCTACTTGAAGCAACAAAGACCCAGTGCAGCCCAAAATAAACAAACACAATTATATAAAAAAGTTCTGGAACCAGACAGTAATGGCAGTTGTGAAACACTGTGAATGTACTTAGTGTCATGTAACTGTACACTTTCAAATGGTATATTTAACATAACATGCATTTTACAATGAAAAATCTACATTTACAAAACTGACATTATCACCTCCATTCTCAACCTCCCACACATCTCAAATTTGTGCTCTCTCTTATTATTTCCTGTCTTTGGACATCTATTACTAGTCTTATTATTTACCTAGTAGCTCATGCCAGAAACCCGAGTCATCTCTGACAATGCTCTTTCATTCTCCCACTTAATAATCATGAAGTTCTGTACATTCTCCCTCATTCATAAAAAGTTAACTTGGAATAGTCCTCTACCACTATCCCCAAAGCTTCTACTTAAGCTCAGGCCACCATTATTAGCCTCATAGTCTCCAGCAGTTTTGTTCGTTCCCACCTTCCACCTAAACCCCACTTCAACTGACTCTTCTTCATCTTGCCATAGTGACTTATCTTTTTGCTTAAAAACCCACCACTGCCTTTAGGATAAGTTCTTCATGATCTGGCCTCTGCCTACTTCTCTGTTTTATCTCTAACCACTGTCCTACACAAAGCAAAAATGCAGTGATATAAGCTACCTGCAATTTCCAGCTCATCACCAACTTTTTTTTTTTTAAACCCAAGTGCCAAGTGCACATATCACTCTAAATTCCTAGAACTTCATTTCCCTCTGTTTAGACTTGGCGAAGTTCTACGGAAAAGATTGAATTTACATCATCTTGCTCAGGAAGCTTTTCAGATGCCCCAAGGATGATGTCCTTATTATGAGCTTCTATGTTTACTCATATCTTAATATTACGCTTTAAGTTGAAGTCATCTGTCTCCTTTAAAGACCACATAATCCTTGAGGGTAGGGACTACCATCTCCAGTGCCTAAAACAGTACATAGCATGTGGTATGTTCTAAATAAATATTTTTAAATGAACAAGTGATACCCTAGTGGATAACAGAAACCCTGATATCAGAAGCTACACAACTTTCCAATGACTTCCTACCTTACTCTGTTTAAAAGCCAAAGTCATTACGATGGGCTACAGAGTTCCGACTTCATCTCCTGGTATTCTCCCCTTCATTCACTCAGTTCCAGCAACCCTTTGAAGCCTTGACTGGAAAAGCATTTCAGCCAAGGAGCCATTTAGGCACATGCATTAAGGAAGGAACTAAAATACACTGAGCCTCCAGCATGTGCTAAGCACTTTCACGTGTCATATCACAGGATCCTCACAATCACTCTAGGACAAAGGCAATACACCGCCATTCCCATTGACTGAGTAAAATTTTGGACAATGACAGCTAAAGAGACAAAGCCTAAGAGTAGATTTTGAATTTGAACAGAGGGATAACTTCCTTGGAAAGAGTCCATAGTGGTGACTTTTCCTCCCCTAGATATCTTGTATGCTGGTTATTCTGTTTGCTGGGCCTCCTCCCAGCCAACTCCCTCTGCCCTGCTCTGGGAAGCTGACCTCAATGAACTACATTATCCAAACTACCTTGCCCCAGGCTTCTGTCTGGGTTTTGTCAATTGAAGGTACCAGCTGGAGACTAGAGGGCAAGAGGAGAAAGGTTAGGGCATTTATTTCTCTATCTTCCTGCTGCCTTGTCTAAATCCTTATAATGCCTGCTTAACACTAATGGCTATAGCTTCCTGCCAGACAGTCTCCCAAACTGTAGTTCTCACTGGGCCCTGGTAACAACACTCCCCTTTCTTACCCTTGAGGCGTAGGAGTGCTACTGATTCACCACTGTTGGGTTTCACCATTTCTTTTTAGTTTCTGTTAACAATGATCATATGTCTGTAAATCATCCTTCGGTTAAACTCTCTTCGATTAAATTCTTTTGAATCCACCAATTATTTTCCTATAAGGACTCCTGACTGATACACTAGGAAAACAATAAATGTCATGTTCTTCTCCTTTGTTCTTCCACTCATTAAATTTCCAGTGTCTTCAATCAAGTCTCCTTCCTCTCCTCTAATCTGATGCTTCCCATCTATCCATGCCTACGTGGTATCCCAAGAAGTCTAAGGATTTGATTACCCACAGAGCAACACTGCTGTTGCTATTCTGCTGGAACTCCAGTAACATTGGCACTCTGTTGTCCTTGTAGTTCTAAGACTGGTTGGCTCTGTTAGTCTTAGCATCCTGGCAGGACAATAAACTCACTGCAGGGAAATTGAGCAATTGTAATCTCCAAACAAACAAATTTTAGCTCAAAAGAACCTTAGACTTTACCTTGGCTGAAGTGAAAGCCACTCAGTCATGTCTGACTCTTTGCAACCCCATGGGCTGCATGTAGCCTGCCAGGCTCCTCTATGCACGGAATTCTCCAGGCAAGCATACTGGAGTGGGTAGTCATTCCCTTCTCCAAGGGTCTTCCTGACCCAGGGATCGAACCCAGGTCTTCTGCATTGCAGGCAGATTTACCAGGGAAGCCATTGACCACTCAGTCATGTCTGACTCTATGTGACCCCACGGACTATAGCCCACCAGGCTCCTCTATCCATGGAATTCTCCAGGCAAGAATACTGGAGTGGGTTGCCAACGCCTTCTCCAGGGGAATCTTCCCAAACCATGGATCGAACCTGGGTCTCCCGCATTGCAGGCAGATTCCTTACCGACTGAGCCACCAGGGAAGCCTTTGCCTTGTAAGCACCTTACTTTACAGATGGGAAGGGTCAGGCTCACACAGGGAGACTCACGGCTATACAGCTGAAGACTTAAGCTCATCATCTAAACTCTGCCTGCTGTTTCGCCAGGCTGTGATACTGCACTGGGTACCTAATGGGCACTCAACATGATTACTGACTCCTAAATCCATATGGGCTTTGCTTTGTTCAATACTAGGCTCCATGCCTCGATGAGTACCTGGTACATATGATGCACACAGCACATATTTATTGATTTTGAATCCAGGACACAGAAAGACAAGTTCCCTGGAAGTTATCAGAGCTCAGAGGGTCATTTGTAATAATGATAATAATCCCTTATACACCTAAAGAAAATGTATAGTTTTCAAAGTGCTTTCCAATTTTAAAAAGCCCATTTGATCCCTCTGAGGTAAACACAGCAGGGATGCGTAGTCCGTTTAACAGATACAAGCAAACAGCCTTTGAAAGGTTCAAAGTCAAGGTCCCCTGACTAGTATGCAGCAGAGCGGAGACTCCTGTTCATGTTTTCTGACTCCCACTTCAATACCAACTCCACTACTCCACGTTGCTTCTTTAGCTTAGCCTTGCTGCTTCAAGAAAAGGAGTTGGGGGGTTCATTCATGGAGCTAGCCCAAATATTCACAATGACCAGGTGAATTATACACTTATGCTGATAGAAATGATTTTGCTTTTTAAAAAATCCACTTAAAGGTACTTCTTCTATTCCACTTTTGATTAGATACAGTCTGCAGAATACCTCCAACTCGATACTACAAGGCTTGTTATTTCCCACAGAGAGGACAGTTACCATCTATGTGGTCTGGAGTGAAGGAGACAGCACTTTTGAGACATCACTTTCAGTACAGACCAAAGTCAGGCCCTTTTAAAACCAGGTGTTCAGAGAAACAGCATCTTGTTTCTCAGCCTGACCCCACCAGAGAGGAGTTGTCACATGATTTCTTCAAGATAAAAATGCACCAAGAAGCCATCTGCAGTTTTTCTGATTGAATTCTCTTATAAAGAACACTTTAAAACAGACTTCACCCTGGGTTTTAACTACTAGTATGATCTCTGATCCTAATCAGGGTATCACAGAAACCAAAGATAACGTAAACATATATCCAGCCTCTTTGGATTTTAGTTTCCATTAAGAGCTCAGAGTAGTGGTACAGAAAATTACCCAAAATCTTACATCAGGAATTACAAACTCAAATGCCTCCCAGGCACCAGGTAAATAAAGTAAAATCCAGTATGACAAAATAAGGAATAATGGAGTCTACTCAGTGCTTTTTTGGGGGGCCATTACTTGTGGCACGCAGGATCTTAGTTCCTGGGCCCATTCCCCCTGCATTGGGAGCAAAGTCTTAACCACTGGACCACCACAGAAGTCCCTGGAGTCTATATAAACTGTAGAAAACTAATTTGCTAGTTGCTTCTGAGCTCCAACCACCTGTCATTTTCTGGGTACATGAGTTAACAGCTTTTCCACACCCCCACCCACCGCAGGAAATATGCATTTTTTAAATGTTAAATATTTTTTCAAAGTTAGTTACTAATTCAAAAATGCAAGTCTTTGTAGGCTATCAGCCAAAGTTTGACTTTTGCTTATGGGGTAGGTTTCCAGCTCCATATGAGAGAGGAATGATAGCAAACACGCCACTTTCAAGTCAAATATGGCATAGGATTCAAGGCTTCCTTCTCAGAGACTCTGTGGACAGTGCTGGAAAAGTGGAGAGAAAACTCCTCGAGTTAGTAGGAATGTACCTTGACTGGGGGATATCTGTTTTATTAACTAGACAAACGGATACCCTCTGGAAGGAATCTGCGGGGGAAGGTCCCCTCTGCTAGGTATCTGGGCAGATAAGTCTCTGAAGCATCTAGGAAACCCATATACTCCAGTATGGGGATGGGGAGGACTGGGAGAACAGTTTACAAGAAGAATAAAGACAGACAGCTACTGGGAAGTATAGAGTGCGATATGACGGGCACAATCTCTTCAGTCTTGGGAGGGAGAAGGTGATAACCTCTCCTCGGGCGCCCCCTTCGGGCGCCTCTTTCTCACCATCGCGCCGCAGCCGTCGACTCCAGGGAACGACCGCCATCTTAACGCACCTTTCTGCGCAGGTGCCCGGGAGCCCCACGAACCAGCCCAGAGAGACCCCGCCTCCCGCCACACCGCTCCGCCCCAAGCCCGCCGCCAGCCACGCCCCCTTTCCCAGAGCGCTGCTCTTCCCCTAGGAAAGGCTCCTCCGCTTGTGACTGCGGAGAGGAGGAAAGAGCCGCTGGTCTAAATCTGTCATTATATTAGAAAGTCATCACAGCTTTCCACACTTTACCGGAATTACCAGATCCCAGAGGCTGCTACAAGATAATTTATTACAGACTAGTCAATAATTTCTTGAAACAATGGCACATACAATTTAAAACAGCAAAGATGCTTCGTTTCTTGTTTCATGTAATGGCTAATGCAGAGTCCTCAAGAAGTCCAAGAGGCTGCTATGAGGATATTGAAGGATCATGTCACATCTCTGAGCAAGGGCCTGGGAAGTCCGCATGACTCCCTGGGAGTGTTGAGCCCCCTCCCCCGCTGCTCCCCCCCCCCCCCCCAATCCAGCCTGTACCAAGGGATCATAGTCTAAGTTCCTTCTGTAGAGTTGAATGGTTTATGAGGGGGACAGCAGCTGACCTAGATGAAGGGGAGTGAGGACAAAGGCTAGATTCTGTCTGCAAGGGCGAGGACCACCAGAAGGCCATGGCCATAGGTGAACAGGACTCCTTCTAGACTATTTCCACAATTTTTGGCTTTGTTCAGGGTTTAGCTATGAAGAAGCCCTCTCTCCTGGATTCTTCAACGAGCTCTCAGATATGTATACTTAAGAGCCTTTCATATCCTGAAGCATCACTCCCCTTCCTAAAGGAGTGAGGTAGGGAGACTCCTGGGCAGGTGGCCCCTGGTGCTTGGGTTCCAAAGAAATTCTGCACAGGCCTCTGAAGCACCATGTGAACCTGGTTCTACTCATGACAGCTAATCTGGGGGAAGGGATGAGCATAGCTCACTGCTGAAAGGTATCTTGTTCAGTCTCAATGCCCTGTACTCCCTTGAGCCACTCTACACTGCTGGGTTCTGCTCAAGGGATGGTCTGCATTCAATTCTGTGTGTTCCTGCCCTGGCCATACTCCAGTTCAGACTACAGGGCTCAGCAGTACCTGTAGACTCAACGGATTACTTACCTAATTAGGCACAAGCTCCAGGCCCCCTAAACGTGTTCCTCTAATGATTGGTACATATGGATCTAACTGGATTAGGTGTGGTATGGAGAGGGGGAGAAAAGGGTGTGGGAGTGAAGGATCTCTACCAAGAATGGCTGACACTTTCAGAAATGTCTGCCCCTCTGTGAAAAATCTCCCTGTGTGGTAAGCCCCACAGCCCAGCTCCTAGCACCACAGACCTGCTGGTCAGGGATTCAGACCCTTTCTGTGAAAAGCCACACTCACACCACCCTAGATTTTTCCTTAAACGTTCCTAACTGAATGAATCAGCCTCTTGACTGTGAGGATCTAAGACGACTACGTAGTAAGTCCTATTATCCCTGACTTGTGGAACTGGTGCCCTCTGGTCGGCACAGGAGCCTGGGTGCTCAGCTCCCCTCCTCCAAGGAACGAGACTCCGATTTGAGCTTCACAAACTCCCGGGCCACTTCGTCGTTGCTCCTCTGAGACAGAATCCGGAGAATGGTCATGCCTGTCTCATCCATGTGGATCTTCCGGCCCAGGGGGCACCAGCAAGCACAGCTGCCCTTGGCTGCCACATCCCTCAGAGGCATCACAGCCAGCCCCAGCACACGGTCCTCCCGTGCAAAGCAGTAATCCTTCACGCATATTTGCAACTCATAGGCTTCTGGCCCCTCTTCATTTCCCAGGAGGCTGTGAGCACAGGGTAGATGGAAGATAGGAGACCAGAGATGAGGGCGTCCTCAAATGAATTCACCCCAGCCACCATCTAGCCCATCCCTTCTCTCTTCTCTTAATTCTTACTCCACAGATCACTCCCATCCCAAAGTCCTTCAGATTCCCAACCATAACTTACAAGTGAAACGTCTCGTTGTACTTGGGAGCCCAGTTGTTACTTTTTGACTTGGTTGTGAACTTCCTCTTTTTATCACTTTGGTGAGGGCCAACCATGGTGACTTCCACAAAGGGCCGGAACATACCTGCTGTCTGCCACTTGAGGTCATTGGCAGCAACCACTACACAAACATGGAAACCTGTGAGGCAACCCACACGCATTCCCAGTTCTTGAGCCCCCAGCTGGGGTTCCCCTTGGAGAAGGGCTAGGCTGAAGGGTTGGGATAAGCAGTCCCTGCCTGACTGATAGGGCCACTGGGCAAGAAAAGGTCTCAAGCCTGTGCATCCATGCCACTCACCTTTCACTGTGACCTTGTGCTCCCCAGTTCCAGGATGTGTAAACAAGTCCACATGAATAGAGACTTCTCCCACAGGATCATCCACACCGGAGCCTGGCAGGCAGAGGGACAGATGGTTCCCTACTGGAGAACTGGAAGACTTTACACCCAGTTACTCCAGGTAAAACCAATAGCTGGGAGGCTACTATTCTACACCCTAAAGCAAGAAGCAGTCACCCACAGAAGCTATGGAGATGTGAGCCACAGGGAAAGGAAAAGAAAGGAGATGAAGAATGAGGCTGTGTATTAAAATACAAGTCAGGGTGACAACATTTTAGGTGAAACTTCTTCCAAAACTACAACTGGAATCTCTCAGGTTCTCCAGACTTCTCTTATCTCCTGGGCTGAAGAATCTTTCATTGAAAGATGTTGAGAAAGTACAGTGCCGCCATCCTATATTTTGGTGTGAATATTGTGCCACCCCGCAGTTTCTCAGCAGAACAATACGGGTCCTGTCTAGCCCAAAGCAGCACCTTCCCTCCTATGGGCTGCCCTGCATGCAGTGACTTCTTCCTACTCAAACCTAGGCCTCTCCACACACAGCTCCCCAGTGTCCCCTGGCAGTCTGCAGGCACCCCTCAGTAGAGGCCTCACTCTATTTGGGGAAAACCCCAGTACCCTACACCCCAGATAAAATTTATTTTTTGTCCTCAGATGGAGCAGTGGGGGAATTCTGAAGACAACTATTGTTAACCCCATCTCGGACTGTACAAATACACTGCCCATCTCTGAGACTTGGGATAGAACTTCTGACCTTTGACATCTGGTTCCCTCAGCCCCACCTTAAGCAGCTCATTCTAGCTCACAGGGGACAGTGTTAGCCCGTGTCCGATTCACATCTGCAGGTGTATAACGTACCCTTTTCCGGCTGAATGTCCTCATTGGCAGTAAGCCTAATACCTTTCCCATCGTGCACTAAGTGAGGACAGGCAAGCCAAGAGGCAGCAGCGGCAGGACAGAGAGAGAAGAATCAGTTAGAGCCCAAGAAGTCCACAGGCATCCAGAGCAGCACTACACTTATTCCGAGGGAGCACAGAGATGGAGCAGGGTGGAGAGAGACTGGGGCCAGTGACTGCTCCAAACTATACTTAACAGTTTGCACATCACAGACAAGGCAGTAGAACATACAGGTTTCTGAGACCGGCGGGACACAATAGAGAAAGCTCTAGGCCCTAATTTCCTAGGCTCTAAATAACAAAGCAGTGGGTGGAACACACACACACGACTGCAGACTCCCTATGGTCACCACCCTTGCCTGGTCTTACTTCTTAGGTGCCCTCTCCAGTCTCGCCTCATCTTTGTATCTAGCTCAAAGCTCAGTGTCTCTGAAAAGCCTTTTAGATTAACTCCTAGCCTCTCTGATGTTATGGGCCTTTACACATACTCAACTCTGTGAAAGATCCCCCTGTCTGTTGAGCAAGGCTCATAACTTCTTTTGCTCTTTCTTCTCACTCTGGACTTGAAATAAGAATACACATGGAAAATGAAACAGTACTGCAGGTCCCCCTGCATTTCTTCACTTTCCATCAACCCCATCCTAACGACTTAGATGCCCTCCCTCTTCCCATCCAGGTCAGTTCACAGCTCAGTAAGGCTTAAGCCTCCCCACCTCCAGCCCCCTGCCAGGTTCACTCTTCCAGGCAGCATGCCTAGGTTTCCCTGGAAGGAGCAATTAATGATTGCACCTTGAAGGTCCTTCCCAGGAGGACCTCCTCAGGGTCAGGGTCTGAATTTCAGTCTGAGCCATGTTTGTGCAGATGTTTTGTTTTGGATGGGCCTGCCTGGAGACAGGGAGGGGTCCTGAAAACTGGAAATCGTGGGGAAAGAACCAGCTGCCTGGGTGCCCCGTGCACTAGCATCACCCACGAGGCTGGAGCCTCAGGTCTGTACAGCCCCGTGATCTGCACCCTCCTTTCAAGTGCTCCCACGGATCACCCCCTTAGTCTTCTTCTCATCCACACTGGAGAATCTGGGAAATCTTTGGCTCCCAAAGCTACAAGACTTCGTGAGTATCTTAACCACTCATTCTCAAGGCTTTCTCACACATTTTCCCTATCAAACAGGGTATACTCCTTGAGCTCAACACACAGGCACTGGCCAGATGATGTTGGGAAATGAAAGCTCAGGCACATCTCCCAGATCTCTGGGATTCCTATCTGGTATGAGTCTGGGGTAGGTAGGGGTAAGGACTGGGGCCCATCAAGAAAATCCTGATGTCTGTGTGTGAAGGGCTTTCTGAAGAAGTGCCTAGAGCGTCCCTGAGGGCCACTGGAGACTGACTCCCTAGGGGCAGAGACATCTCAGGGAGGGGCGCGGGGACCCGAAACCCTTGGGCCTTACCCTGGGCAGTCTGTGAGCGCACAAAGGTCTTGATGAGAGTGTCTGTGGTCTGTGTGTACAGAGACAGGGCGTAGCGCAGGGACTGCAGATCTGGGCTCTTCTCCAGGAAGGTTTTCTTCAGCCCGTTGCCTCCGGCATGAAAGTATTGCTGAAAGACAAGAATAGCCGCTACTGCATCATCCCCCTTCAGAGAGGCAGCTCCCCAACAATGTCCTCAGAGAAAGGACATCCAAGCAGAGGCCGGCAAAGATGCCGGAAGAGGACAGGGAGTCATTCAATAAGCGAGATCAGGAATGCCACACAGAGCCAGGGGCTCGGTCTCTCAGGTGCAGAGTCTTGTGTGAGCATCTGGCAGGAGTGGGAAGGGATGGCCACGTTTCTGGATGTGATGTCTGATGGATGAATCTACATGGACAGGCACAGAAATGGGATAGAAGCTTTTTAGGCAGCAGCTTTTCAGTCAGAAGTGGTGCTTTACCCTTGGGAACCCTTAGAGCACTTTATACCTGTGACATACCTCTCTCCCTAGTGCCCTGAATCACAGCCCATGTGTACCTGCTTTATTACCACCTTATACCAGATGATAGTCTGGTCACTACCAAATTATACCAGATTATAAGTATCCTGATGCATGAACCATATCTGATTCTCTCTGCATCCTTCCTAGTGTATAATGCCTGGACACATGTTGTCTGGTTGAATAAATGAATGCATAGTCGGGGGAAAAAAATACCCTTTGAAACCCGAATGATTTTAAACATAAATGAAGAGGTTAGCCTGATCTGGGATATTGGATCTGGAAGATTAATTCCCAGTGGGAAATATTCCAGAACGACAATGAGGTTACTAAGTGAACTAAAGTGTCCTCAGAAGCCAAGAACAAATCTTCTAGGTCTTTGGTGATTCACCTGAGGCCACACAGAAGGTACCATTTTGGTTGCTCCAAAGGGGAATGTGGATGTAACAGAGAAAGACAGACACAAAAACCACTCTGTCCTGGATGTGGGGTGGCAAGAGCCCGAGGGGACCCTAATCTGGCAGAGTGGAATGCCAGGACCAAGAGGGTAGGGCAGGAAGACAGCCTGGAGGAGGGGCTCTCCACCTTGATGGTGTCCAGGGCGAGGTCAAGGGTGGCACACTGCTTTGGCGTCAGATTCCGTGTTTCCTCTCGCACCATGTGGTCCTGGAGCCCCAGAGAAAGCAACAACATCAGGATAGCTTGGGGCTGTCATGAAGTCCCCCACTTGTCAGCCCATAGCTGCATGCCCCTCTCCTTCTCCTCCTCTTCAGTCTTCAGAGCTCAGATGTCCCCCCTCCAGTCAGCCCCTGCCCCTCCCACCTGGCTGCAGAAGGACCCCACGTATCCAGAGCACCTTGAGTTTGGAAAGCTGGCTCAGCTCCTTGGCAGCAGTGAAGATCAGCTGGGTGCCCTGGGCAGAGAGAATCATTCAAAGCAGAGAAGTGCAAACCCCATCAGGAAGCAGGGAGCCGGGTAAGGGACACAGCAGGTGGAGGTGGAAAGGAGCTGTCCTCACCGTCTGGTCGGTGAGTGGAGGCAGAACGATCGTCCTTTCCATCGTGTTCATTACCACCCGCCAGAGCTCCTTCAGCACCCGCTTCAGGACCGTCTTCTCACACACAGCGGCAAAAAGCGTGAGGCTGCAGGGCCAGGCCGCGGGTCAGGATGGGCTGAGTGCTCGAGAGACCCCTCCCTGAGCAGCTCCTCTGACCGCCTCTCTGCTTCGTCCCCACAGGACAGCCCTGGGTACTGTACTCACTTGCCGTCTAGGAAGTCCATGAGAGGCCGGAGCACACTGTCCGCATCCTGGGTCACCGAGGCCCGTGCGTTGGGGGATGCGTTCCCTGGGCCCCGCACCTGGCTCAGGATGTCAGCCATTTGTCGAACACACTCATCGATCCGCACCTGGAAACTACACATGCGCCCACAGTGCAGCCCTCCTCGGTCCCCGCACACACTGGCCCTCAAGCAGCTCCGGCAGCTCGGTCCCGCTCTGGCACACACACGGTGCGGCTCCGACAGCGCAGGCCAGCAGGAAGAGGGGAAGGTGCACAAGGGTGCGGCTGGGTGGAGGCCGGTGGGGCAGGGGCTCCGGGACTGGCCAGGCACCACGCTTGGCTCTGAGGGCTGGGTGTTCTGGGGCCACTGACCTGTTTCCAAACACCATGCTGAGCTCATCCAGAACTGCATTCAGTTTCACCTGAAGCTCCTTCAGACTGTCTGCAGTCTCAGGGTCCAGCTGCATCCACAGGAGGCAGGCTTGGCTCAGCTGGTTCTCTTAGGCCTTTCTTCCCTCCTGTGCCCTGACCCCTCCCTCCGAGGGCCTCTACCCCAATGCCAACTCAAATCTCTCAGCTCAAACCAGTACAAACCCCAAGCTAAACTTTAGGTCCAGACCCGGTCAGGAGAGGGCAGAGTTCTACGGCTGAGGAGCTCGGGAACAAAGGGAGAATGCGGCAACCCTGGACCTCAGCCCTACCTCCTTGCCTCCCATGGCCTCAAACATCTTCTCCAGCTGCACCCTCAGCTGCTGCATGTTGTTCATCAGGATGCAAGGCTGTGGGGACAGACGGAAGTGTTAAGTCTTGGCTCCATTCAGCACGGAACAGTTTAGGACCCCTGCCTCTCTCACATGACTCCAAAAACCACAGGGAATTTACAGCATGTGTTATACCCGTCTCTCCCTAAGCACTGAGATCTGGAAGCAATACTGACAGCTCTCCTTAAATGAAGACTAGAAGCAAATGTTTCTGCTTTAATCCTGAATGGGGGGAGCCCCAGGTGTTCATGGGATTACCCTTTATAACTCTCTGACTGTATTTTTAAAAAGAAAGAAAGACTAAGCAAAGGTCTAGCTTAGCAGAGGATAAATTACCAAATGGAGGCTCAAAGGAACTCCTTATCAGGTTCTTGTTATTTTGTGGCATAATCTCAAGCACAGCCCTGCTGGGAATCACAAGTCAGGAGCATCACCCCACCCTCAGCTCTGAGGATAGTTTCAAAAGCAAAAAGCCTGGCCCTCACCATTTTCTCCTTTGTGCAGTAAGCTGGGAAGTTCTTTGATAAGATGTCTGCATATTCCATGAGCACCTTCCCGATGGTCTGAGAAGAAAGGGGAAGAGGAAGGAGAGGGGACCCTTAGCTTTCCCCATGAGGATTGCACCTGGGGTCACACATCTCCCAGAACAGTAACAACATGTACCTAAAGAGGAATCTCAAAGTAGGGGACCAATCTCCCTCTCTACCCCACTGAAAAAAACCCACCTGTCTGCCCCAGATTCAAGTAAAGGAGCATGGGGTGACGCTGGGCTGTACCCAAAAGCCATCAGAAAGAGGGGTTGATCTCAGGTCTGTAGATAGGCCGTGAGTATAATGGAGTAAGGGGAAAAGGGTAGGAGGGTCATGGTACCTTAGCAAATCTCCTCATGTAGTGGGCAAGGATGTTGGGGTCTGGGCATTCCAGTTTCCGGATGATCTCAAAGCTCTGATTGAGCTGTGTGAAGACGTCCACCACAGAGCAAGAGAAGAGTGCGTGCTCTGATGTCTGCTGGAACTGAGGAAGGCCACACACAGCGTCATCATCTGCAGCTGCGACCTCGTCCCACGTCTGTCAGGCCCCAAAGGGCTCTCCTGCACAGCAGGGGTGGCGCCACGGCCCTGGACAGCCCTCCTGACGGGCTCCACCAGGCGGGGACGGCCATCCCGGCTAGCGCCCAGGCACTCCTGCCGACAGCTAATTGCTGGGAGACCCGGCTAGACACCTGTGAAGTTCAAGCCCCTGACTCACCCCATCCTTCTTATCTCGTTCCAAGGCCCCACGCAGGAATTCCAAGGACACATCCTCATTCTCGTCCAGCCACTGCAGGACAAACTGCTCAAACCACCTGCAGCCAGGCAGGAAGACGGAGAGGTTGGAGCTGGTGCTGGCAGCTGCCACGTGCCTGGCAGCCAGGATCCTGGCAGCGCCCAGCCCCTGAGCCCCCCTTCCCTCGGCAGCCCCCACGTGATGACTCACGCCGGGTACTCGGGCACCTGGCCCTGGAGGGCAGGCAGATCCCGCACGTATTCATTGTGCAGCCACTTGACCTTGAAGTGCAGGTTCATGTAGTCGGCGCTCTTGCACAGCCTGTCCTTCTCATGCTCTGCTCGGGGGAGGGAGGCGGGGTCAGGTACTGCAGCGCGGGCCATACTTCCTGGGCTTTCCCACGGCGGATCCAGCTGGCCAGCGCTACCAGATGTCTTAGAAGGTGGGGGGCTTCCCAGCACCTCCCCACAGCCATCTCCCCCAGCAGTGAGTATTCTGCTAAAAGCCTGACCCAAATCTTCCTTCAGAGGCTAAGTCAGACACCCAGATAAGGCCCACAGTCTTCCTGTGTTGGCTTTTGGAAGTGCAAGTGAGATGCCGGCCACTGGTGAAGAAGAGGAGAAAAGGACATGGGCGCTAAGGCTAACCAGTGGGGAAACGGCCCAGGACGTGAGAGCAACGACGCTTTACTTTACACTTTGTCTTCCAGGGCTTTACTAATCCTAGTAGCTGAGCCATTTCCTCAGATGGACTTAAATGCAGAGATGAGCAGTCATACATGGGTTACTGACAGCCACACAGAGACAGGGAAAACCACAGTGGGCCCGCACTAACAGAAAGAGCAGTTGAGCAGCCACAGTGGACACAATCCCGAGGTAAACTGAACGGTCCCAGAGCGGAGCTGAAACGCTGGAAAATGAACTCTCGGAGAAGTATGCAAATAAGTCAGTGTGGAAACCATGGAAACACAGCCAGATGAAAGAGCCATCCCGCTACAGGAAATGGGATGCTTATGTGAAAGGTTATACAGACAAGTCTGCAGAGGCTTCTGGGAAATCTAGGATAAAGATCACCAACAGCTTGCCCAGAGAGTCTAGAGCACTGGCCACACCCACAGGTTTTCTTCATCTACCCCCTTTAGAGATGAAGCATTAATTTTGTTTGAATAATAAAAGCCAACTGTGTGCTTACATATAACATAATGGTGAAAGCAAGCAAAATGGGGAGAATGCTGAGTGACAGGGAGGGGAAGGCCGCTGTCCTTGGGAACACTACCGCTCAACTCCGAGTTGCCACGGCTGCTGCTCCTCCATGTCAGACAGAACAGCCAGCTGCCCTTGTGAATCAGAACAGCAGACGCCCAGGGAGGAAACCCGAGTCCGGGATTCAGCCTCTAGAGGCTCCTTTGTCCCAGGAATGTCATCTCCCGGCACTGCAGGCAGCACCGCCTCAACCCGAGGTTGCATTTGCAGACTCTTCTATGAAGCAGTGAGCCGGAGAAGAGGAAAAAGGAGTGAGGCTACAGGTAAAGAGACAACAACCAAAAGTGCTTACCGCCCGGAAAGAGGACTTTTCGTATGCGAATGGCAGTGCAGGCTTGTGACGTAGCAGAGACCCAACGGGCAATACAGAAAGTGAACGAGTCAGGGATGCCAAAGAGACCCTCCCCGGGCCGCCCCGTCCTCTCCCCGCTGCTGTCCTTAAACCAGACCAAGAACCTAGAAACTAAGAAGGAACCACCTGGAGGGCCCGCTCTCCTTTCTGGTCAACAGCCCACTGGGACAGGGGGCAGTGCTGCTCCATCCCTTCAGCGCTCCCAGATTCTTTTCTTCTAGGCACCTTCAAGCTACTGCATTTGCAGAGAAGTCTCACTTGCTCTGTCAATCCATAATCTGTACACTGGCCTCAATCCCTAATTTCTAATTAGCTTCTGTGGTACAAAACCTAACAGGATGAATGATGAAACACTGGCCACACTTTATTCTAACAAGCCTCATGGAGTCATGCTCCACTAGTTACTTGAGGCTATTGTTGGGGGGCAGGGGTGTTAGAGGGTGGTTGATCTGTTAAAAAGGGGCAATTGAGTAGCTCAACCTTCTCCTGCCCCTGACTTCCACGTTCCTCCCTCCATTCATCTTTCTCCTTGGAGAGTTCTTTCAACCTCGTGATTTCAACTACCAGACTGCTGACGTCTCCCCCAGATCTCTCTCTGGTTCTGATAATGTCTGTACGAGTCTTTGATGGAACATCTCACTTTGCCTGAGTTTAACTCCATTCACCATCTTTTGCTATCTTAACATCTCCAGCTGAAGGTGAACATAGTATACACATGAATCTCACCCTCTTGTTCAATACTGAGCATCACCTTCAAGTCTTCCTTCTTCCTATCTATTCGCATCCATTTAACCCACCAATGCCTGTTAATTTCACCTCTAAAACTTCTCTGGAATTTATCCATTTCTTTATAGTCACACTTGTACCTGTCTAGGTCTCATCACCACCATCTCCAACCTGGATTACTATAATAGTCTCCAAACTGGTCCTCCTCCAACCTATTCTCCATACGGTAGCCAGAGTAAGTGGCTTTTCTATATTAAAAATGTGGTCATGTTAATCCCTTGTTTAACCTGGGTTGCTGTTCAATGGCTCTCAACTGCCTCAGGATAGAGTCCAAAATCCTAAATATGGCTTAAAACCTCCTGTATGATCTAGCTGTATCCTGCTTCTCTGTCTTCACCTCTCACTCATCTCTTCCCCTACACTCTGAAGTGTTAATCACACTGAACTGCTAAATCCAGTTCCCGAAGCATGCCAGCTCTCTCTAGAACCCAAGTCTCCGAATATACCATAACCTCTGCCTAAAATGTCTGTCTCTCCCTTCCCTGTCACGAATGCCTTCCCTCCCCGCCAGCCAAGTTCTGTCATCCTTCAGGTGTCAGTCAGTATATCACCTCCTACAGAAAGCCCTCCCGTGCTCTTTCCAGGTCTGGGTTATACAATTCTCAGCACCCAATTTTTATTCCCTTGGGAGCACTTAAGTTTGAACTGTAACTGCCAGTGTATAGGTCTGTTATCTAGACTGATCTGAGCTTCTCACCGGCTAGGACTATGCCTCATTTATCTCACTGGGGTTCCAACAACTAGCACAGTATGTGGCACAAAGAATGTACTCAATATGCTTGGTGAACAGGGTGGGGATTTACTGAAGAGACTTTCTGTTCTGTATCCTAACTGGGTCAGTAGTTACACAGGTGTACTTATTTGTCAAAACTCATCAAATTGTACTCTTAGAGTGTTATTTTATTTTATGCGTATTATACCTCAATAAAGTTGACTTTCAAAACGCTGAGTGAATGGTAGCATTTTAACAGCAGCAGTCAACACTATCCTTTTATCAACCAGATCTCCAAACCCCTTCCCTTCTCTTGCCCTTCACCATTCTGACAGTCACTAAGCCTTCCTTCAGATGTCTATCCAAGCCCATTCTTCCTCTAAGTTCTCTGCTATAATTCCAGCCCACCCCCCTGCCATAAACGATCACATTGTCTGCACCCAGCTTCCAGTCTCTCCCTGTTCTGCCTGCCCCCATTTTCCACTGAGGTAAAATCTTATAAAAATACTACTGTGTTAACACTCCATCTCTGCTCATGAGCCTTTAATAAATGTCAGGCAGTATGCTAAGTATGTCACATATATTTCAGCCACTTCATTAGCGAAATAGATGCCATCATCACTCCCATTTTATAGATGAAAAAAAAATGGGAGCTCACAAGAGTTAAGTAGCTCAGTCTAAGAACACACTGTGTAGTAAGTGGTAAAACTGAGATTTGAAACCAGGTCAACATGAGTTCTTTCTTTAAAGCAGTTTTCAACTCTTTTATGTTTATTTTAAACATCAGCAGAATTCCTCATTTGAAAGAAATTTCATTTAAAGCCTCATATAAAATTGATAAAAGCAGAGCTGACTTAGCAGGCAGCAGGTAGAAGTCCTGGAGCCCAGCACTGCACGCCCCTCTCCTGCCCCCACCTCCACCCTGCTCTTGCCGTTTCCCCTTTTTACTTATTTCCTCTGTTTGAAAAACCTCTGCCCAGCCTTACACTCTTCCTCCTGTGGAATCAATACACTTTTCACAGGTACTTGTCTTCCCGCCCCCGCTTCCCACCAAATCCACTAGAGCTGGAGTTCTTTAAGAACTGGGGCAATACTCCCCATCACACTCACCACGCGCTGCCTGGGGGAAAGGGACATGTGACCAAGTCAGAGGCCAGACCGCTAAAGCATGGGCTGCAGCCCCAGGCATGACCCAGTGTGGACAGGAGGCAGCCTGCTCCGGGGAAGAGTTACAGAACGTGCCCAGACAGCTCGTGACTGTCTCAAACTAAGCACAGATCTGCAAGATTTCTTTCAACCTCAAAATGTACTGCTCCTAAACCTCAAACGTGTAAAAGTCTGAGAGGGTTACCAGTTTCCTCCCACCCTACCCAAATAACACACGCAGACTCTGGTTTGTCCTTGCTCCAGACTGCTCCCCCTCCATCCAGGTCCACTTTCACAGACTGAGGAGACGACTAGCATAGCATACAGCGATAGGAAATGCAGCCAAGTGAGTGAGCACAGATGGGGAGAAACAGGAAGGTCTGACACAGGTAGGGGAGTGATCTCTTTGTGGGCCAAAGTGGGAAATGAACAGAAGAATAAGCAGAATGAACAAGATGAGTAACAACTGGTTCCATGGAAGAAGTGAAGGAAGAAGTATCTTTCTGGGTTTTTCATGCCAGTCTAGAAAAACTTTCAAAGAAAGTCAGGCCAGGCAGTCTAGGGTGTGAGAAAATAATCTTACCTATGTATTTAAAGTTTCATGATTCTATAAAACTGTAAAGGCAAGTGTCATAAGACTATCCCCTAGGGAGTGGGCCACTTGAGAACAGCTAGCATGGGAAGAGTTGATCTCTGGGCTGGGAAAGTGTGAAATAGGTACTTCCTCTGGAGCTGGAAGGAGGAACCTACATCCACACAGCAATTTCCATTACTCCTTTGGCTGAAGCTTTACCTACCCAAGGTCTCCTGAGGCCTATCACCCACTATGCCTAGAATCCCTCTAGTTTCTCACTGAACTATTCACCTAGAACATACAGTTGTCTGGGAGAATACAGGGATGGCAAATAGGTGCTTTGGCTAGGGGTTTGCAGCCCACTGCCATGGGCACACCCTTACCCTCCAGTGCATATTTCATGTCTTGGGCAAAGAGTTGCCACATCACTTCTGCGCTGACTTTTCCCACATTCAACTCCTGGGGAAACCTGGATGATGGAAGAAGACACAGTCAGAGAGTACGGCAGAGGCATTTGATTTGATTAATTCCAAGGCCAATAGGACTAGTTCTTGAAGGTCAGATTGAAGAGAGGAGAAGCCTAGGAAACAGGGCCAGGCTCCAACTGAAGAATAAGGACCCAGGGCCAGTGGTAGGCAGAGGGACACATTGGGGCAGAGGATCCCCTCAGGCAAGGTGGCCCTATGGGAGATGATGCCTAGAAGGCAGGGAACTCTGGCCAGGAGGAGAAGGGTTGAGGCTGAAAGACAAGCCCAGGCTAAATAAGCTAGCAGAAGGAGCAAAAGTTGGGCATCAGAAGGCTCTCTTTATTTACAGTCGACAGACCATGCACGCCTGGTCTCTGGATCCCCAGGGACGCCGAGGGCAGCCACTCCCAGAGGTCTTTCTCCAGGGAGGCTGGCTCAGTCTGGGCGGGGCCCCTCATTATGTTTCCACACCTGTCTCCAGAAAGAGTTACCCAGACAGATACAAGGGACAGAGGGACAGATGGACGAACAGGAAGAAGAGGTGGCACTGTGAACACACAGAGACAGGAAAGAAAGAGGCTGTTAGACAGGGGGACAAACCAACCATCAAACAGAAAGGCCAAGTGAGGTGACACTTACTGGTTCAGAACGAGGGTGTAGGAATTCTTATCTTCCTCTATGATTGACACAATGAGTGTGATGAGTTTGGGCCAGAAATCCAGGTTCCTAATGCTGGGCCCCTGTTCCTCTGGAGGCAGCTCCTGATTCTTATTCCCGAGAAGATGGTGAAAGATAGTGAGAGTCAGAGGAGAATATGGAGAGTCTTCCTCTCTCCCTTCCCCACACCATGCCCCATCCTTTAGAATCAGGCACCCTTCCTCTCCTATACCCTGTCTTCCACAAGACACCACCGCCCGTTCTATCAGAGCGGTGACTATTGGGACCACTTGAACAGAAAGCAACTGTCCCTGAGAACTTCTCTCCCAAGCTCCAGAGCGCTGCTCTAATAAGCTTGATCAGTCCAGGAGACATAAAGATGCCTGTCCCCCTTCCTTCTTCCCCCAGTAGCTATGAGCATAGTGAATTCCTGGTTGAAGTAAACAGCCCCTTCAGTCTAAATAGGTCTAGTACCACGTGATCCCCACTGGCAGTTCTATTCTAGTGGTGGCCCTCCTCTGACATCACCCACTGCCCCACCACACACAAGTACATCTCAGCTCTGAGACATTCTTTTAAGTTCTGCAGGAGCTACCGAACAGATCCAGGCTGGCCCAGCCCTCAGGGAAGCAAAACTTCCCTTAGCCTCCTGAAAGTCATTAGGGCGAAGAACTGCATTTGGAAGTTATTTGCCTAGCTGGATAAGAAAAAGCCTTGGGGGGCCAAGAATATTCAATGCAGAAAGGATAGTCTCTTAAATGATGTTGGGAAAACTGGATATCCACAAGCAAAAAAATGAAATTGGACCCATATCTTATATCAGCCACAAAAACTAACGCAAAATGGATTAAGGACTTAAATGTAAGACCTGAAACCATAAAACTCCTAGGAAAAAGAAACATGGAAAAAGCTCCCTGACAGTCATTTTGGATATGACAACAAAACCAAAAATCAAAAAGTAAGACTATATCAAACTAAAAGGTTTCTACACAGCAAAAGAAACAACAAAATAAAAAGACAATCTACAATTGGTGGAAAGTATTTGTAAAGCACCTATCTGATAAGGGGTTAATTCCCCAAATAGATAAGGAACTCAAACAACTCAACAGCAAAAAGCAAAACAAACAAAAAAACCCCAAACTGACAAAAAAAATGGGAAGAAGACTTAAACAGATATTTCTCCAAAGGAAACACACTAATGCCCAACAAGTACATGGAAAAGTTTTCAATATCACCAATCACTGGGGATGTGGATGTGACTGGTGATGGAAGTAAAGTCTGATGCTGTAAAGAGCAATATTGCATAGGAACATGGATTGTTAGGTCCACGAATGAAGGCAAATTGGAAGTGGTCAAACAGGAGATGGCAAGAGTGAACATCAACAATTTAGGAATCAGTGAACTAAAATGGACTGGAATGGGTGAATTTAACTCATGACCATTATATCTACTACTGTGGGCAAGAATCCCGTAGAAGAAATGGAGTAGCCATCATGGTCAACAAAAGAGTCTGAAATGCAGTACTTGGATGCAATCTCAAGAATGACAGAATGATCTCTGTTCATTTCCAAGGCAAACCATCCAACAGCACAGTAATCCAAAGTCTCTGCCCAGACCAGTAATGCTAAAGAAGCTGAAGTTGAACACTTCTATGAAGACCTACAAGACCTTCGAGAACTAACACCCAAAAAAGATGTCCTTTTCATTATAGATGACAGGAATGCAAAAGTAGGAAGTCAAGAAATACCTGGAGTAACAGGCAAATTTGGCCTTGGAGTACAGAATGAAGCAGGGCAAAGGCTAATAGAGTTTTAACAAGAGAACGCACTGGTCACAGCAAACACTTTCTTCCAACAACACAAGAGAATTACACATGGATATCACCAGATGGTCAATACCAAAATCAGACTGACTATATTCTTTGCAGCCAAAAATGGAGAAGCTCTATACAGTCAGCAAAAACAAGACTGGGAATTGACTGTGGCTCAAATGATGAACTCCTCATTGCCAAATTCAGACTGAAATTGAAGAAAGTAGGGAAAACCACTAGACCATTCAGCTATGACCTAAATCAAATCCCTTATGATTATACAATGGAAGTGAGAAATAGATTCAAGGGATTAGATCTGATAGAGTGCCTGAAGAACTCTGGACTGAAGTTCGTGACACTGAATAGGAGGCAGTGATCAAGACCATCCCCCCAAGAGAAAGAAATGCAAAATGTCAAAATGGTTGTCTGAAGAGGCCTTACAAATAGCTGTGAAAAGAAGAGAATAGAAAGACAAAGGAGAAAAGGAAAGATATACGCATTTGAATACAGAGTTCCAAAGAATAGCAAGGAGAGATAAGAAAGCCTTCCTCAGTGATCAATACAAACAAATAGAGGAAAACTATAGAATGGGAAAGACTAGAGATCTTTTCAAGAATATTTGAGATACCAAGGGAACATTTCATGCAAAGATGGGCACAATAAAGGACAGAAATGGTATGGACCTAACAGAAGCAGAAGATATTAAGAAGAGGTGGCAAGAATACACAAAGAACTGTACAAAATAGATCTTCATGACCCAGATAATCATGGTGGCCTGATCACTCACCTAGAGCCAGACATCCTGGAATGTGAAGTCAAGTAGGCCTTAGGAAGCATCATTATGAACAAAGCTAGTGGAGGTGATTGCATTCCAGTTGAGCTATTTTAAACCCTAAAAGATGATGCTGTGAAAGTGCTGCACTCAATATGTCAGCAAATTTGGAAAACTCAGCAGTGGCCACAGGAGTGGAAAAGGTCAGTTTTCATTCCAATATCAAAGAAAGGCAATGCCAAAGAATGCTCAAACTACCGCACAATTGCACTCATCTAACACGCTAACAAAGTAATGCTCAAAATTCTCCACGCCAGGCTTCAACAACATGTGAACCAAAAACTTCCAGATGTTCCAGCTGGATTTAGAAAAGGCAGAGGAGCCAGAGATCAAATTGCCAACATTCGCTGGATCATTGAAAAGCAAGAGAGTTCCAGAAAAACATCTATTTCTGCTTTGTTAACTATGCCAAAGCCTTTGACTGTGCAGATCACAACAAACTGAGGAAAATTCTGAAAGAGATGGGAATACCAGACCACCTGACCTGCTTCCTGAGAAATCTGTACACAGGTCAAGAAGCAACAGTTAGAACTGGACATGGAACAACAGACTGGTTCCAAAGGAGTACATCAGGGCTGTATACTGTCACCCTGGTTATTTAACTTATATGCAGAGTATATCATGAGAAATGCTGGGCTGGAGGAAGCACAAGCTGGAATCAAGATTGCTGGGAGAAATATTAATAACCTCAGATATGCAGATGACACCACCCTTATGGCAGAAAGCAAATGAGAACTAAAGAGCCTCTTGATGAAAGTGAAAGAGGAGAGTCAAAAAGTTGGCTTAAAACTCAACGTTCAGAAAACTAAGATGATGGCATCTGGTCCCACCACTTCATGGCAAATAGATGGGGAAACAATGGAAACAGTGACAGACTTTACTTTGGGGGGCTCCAAAATCACTGCAGGTGGTGACTGTAGCCATGAAATTAAAAGACGCTTGCTCCTTGGAAGAAAAGTTATGACCAACCTAGGCAGCATATTAAAAAGCATAGACATTACTTTGCCAACAAAGGTCCATCTAGTCAAAGCTATGGTTTTTCTAGCAGTCATATATTGATGTGAGAGCTGGACTATAAAGAAAGCTGAGTGCCAAAGAATTGATGCTTTTAAACTGTGGTGTTGGAGAAGACTCTTGAGAGTCCCTTGGACTGCAAGGAGATCCAACCAGTCCATCTTTTTTTTTTTTTTTTTTTTTTTTTTTTTTTTTTTTTTTTTTTTTTTTTTTTTTTTTTTTTTTTCAACCAGTCCATCTTAAAGGAAATCAGTCCTGAATGTTCATTGGAAGGACTGATTTTGAAGCTGAAACTCTAATACTTTGGCCACCTGATGCAAAGAACTGACTCACTGGAAAAGACCCTGAAGCTGGGAAAGATTGAGGGATGGAGGAGAAGGGTATGACAGAGGATGAGATGGTTGGATGGCATCACCAACTCAATGGACACAAGTTTGAGGAAGCTCCAGGAATTGGTGATGGACATGGAGGCCTGGCGTGCTGTAGTCCATGGGGCTGCAAAGAGTCAGACAGGATTGAGTGACTGAATTGAACTGAACTGAATCATTCAGTTCCGGACCATGCAGAAGCGTGCCAGCTGCGACGGACCACACAGAAGCATGGCCGTGAGGAGCTACGCCTCGCCCGAGGTCGAGGCGGTGACTGAGAGCACCAGGCTGCAACGGCGCAGGAGCGGCTGAGAGCAGCTACCCCACGCCCGAGGTCAGGGGAGGTGGCTGAGAGGAGCTACCCCACATCCAAGGTCAGGAGGGGCAGCCATGAGGAGATACTCCTCGTCCAAGGTCAGGAGCAGTGGCTGCGCTTTGCTGGAGCAGCCGTGAAGAGATACCCCACGTCCAAGGTGAGAGAAACCCAAGTAAGACGGTAGGTGCTGTGAGAGGGCATCAGAGGGCAGAAAGGCTGAAACCACAATCACAGAAAACTAGCCAGTCTGATCACAGGACCACAGCCTTGTCTAACTCAGTGAAACTAAGCCATGCCGCGTGGGGCCGCCTAAGACAGATGGGTCATGGTGGAGAGGCTTGACAGAATGTGGTCCACTGGAGAAGGGAATGGCAAACCACTTCAGTATTTTTGCCATGAAACCCCATGAACAGTATGAAAAGGCAAAATGATAGGACACTGAAAGAGGAACTCCCCAGGTCGGTAGATGCCCAATATGCTACTGCAGATCAGTGGAGAAATAACTCCAGAAAGAATGAAGGGATGGAGCCAAAGCCAAAACAATACCCAGTTGTGGATGTGACTGGTGATAGAAGCGAGGTCCGATGCTGTAAAGAGCAATATTGCATAGGAACCTGGAATGTTAGGTCCATGAATCAAGGCAAATTGGAAGTGCTCAAACAGGAGATAGCAAGAGTGAATGTTGGCATTCTAGGAATCAGAGAACTAAAATGGACTGGAGTGGGTGAATTTAACTCATGATCATTGTATCTACTACTGTGGGCAGGAATCCTTTAGAAGAAATGGAGGAGCCATCATGGTCAACAAAAGAGTCTGAAATGCAGTACTTGGATGCAATCTCAAAAACGACAGAATGATCTCTGTTCATTTCCAAGGTAAACCATTCAATATCATGGTAATCCAAGCCTATGCCCCAACCAGTGACGCTGAAGAAGCTGAAGTTGAACGGCTCTATGAAGACCTACAAGACCTTCTAGAACTAACATCGAAAAAAGATGTCCTTTTCATTATAGGGGACTGGAATGAAAAAGTAGGAAGTCAAGAAACACCTAGAGTAACAGGCAAATTTGGCCTTGGAGTACAGAATGAAGCAGGGCAAAGGCTAATAGACTTCTGCCAAGAGAACACACTGGTCATAGCAAACACCCTCTTCCAACAACACAAGAGAAGACTCTGCACATGGACATCACCAGGTGGTCAACACCGAAATCAGATTGACTATATTCTTTGCAGCCAAAGATGGAGAAGCTCTGTACAGTCAGCAAAAACAAGACCAGGAGCTGACTGTGGCTCAGATCATGAACTCCTTATTGCCAAATTCAGACTTAAATTGAAGAAAGTAGGGAAAACCACTAGACCATTCAGGTATGACCTAAATCAAATCCCTTATGACTATACAGTGGAAATGAATCATTAGGGAAATGCAAACCAATGAGGTATCACCTCATATCTGTTAGAATGGCTTTTATCAAAAAGAGAAGAGATAAACGTGGGTGAGATGTAGACTATATCCCTAGCGTTTGACCTTGTCCAAAGAACAGATAGATGAATGAATCAATGACTGAAGGTCAGTAGAGGGAAATGAAAGACACTAAGGGTTTACTTCGGGCTTCCCTGAAAGCTCAGTTGGTAGAGAATCCGTCTGTAATGCAGGAGACCCCAGTTCGACTCCTGGGATGGGAAGATCCGCTGGAGAAGTGATTGGCTACCCACTCCAGTATTCTTGGGCTTCCCTTGTGGCTCAGCTGGTAAAGAATCTGCCTGCAATGTGAGAGACTTGGGCTTGATCTCTGGGTTGGGAAGATCCCCTGGAGAAGGGAAAGGCTACCCACTCCAGTATTCTGGCCTGAAGAATTCCATGGACTGTATATATGGGGTCACAAAGAGTCGGACACGACAGTGCTTTTCACTTTCACTAAGGGTTTACTTCAGTACAAATAATGAGAAAATAAGAGTGAGAGAAAGTTAAAAAAAAAGAAAAACCAGCAAAATAAAAAGGCTAAAGAAAGTCCTTGAATGGTTTATAAGGCCTCTTTCAAAGTCTAGATTTATCTAAAAGTAGGTCTGACTCCTCTTTGTGATCCCATGGACTGAAGCCAAAAGGTTCTTCTGTCCAAGAATACTAGAGTGGGTTGTCATTTCCTTCTCCAGGGGATCTTCCTGAGTCAGGGATTGAACCTGGGTCTCCCTCATTGCAGGCCGACTCTTTAACAACTAAGCCACCAAGGAAGACCTAGGGAATAGAGGTCAAGTATTCAGATAGACTCTCGCATAACTGAAAGATAAAAGCTAAAAATAGTGTCTTTCCCCAGCAGAGAGAACCTGTAGACGGATGACAAAGCCTTGGGTGTGGCAAGCTAAACAAAGGCTCCAGTAGCTCAGATCTCAGGGGAAGGGAGCCTGGAACACAGAGGTGTTCACATTAGTCAGAATAAAATTAACTTCAGGGGGAAAGCAGACTCTAGGAAGGACTAAGAATTAACCTACTCACTCCCTGAACTGAGTTCAAATTTAGGTCCCTTTCTTCAATACCAAAGTAAAGTTTATTGTTGCTGTTTCTGTTCAACTCAGTTATGTAACATCTTGTCCAATGGTTCCCATCCGTCTACAATGTCTCGCATGGTCTAGACGGTCCCCACTCCACAACTCACTCACTCCTGAGAACATCAAGGACTTTTCCTGAGCTCCCTTCCACCACAATCATAGGAAAGAAAGCTGAGGGTTCCAGAACCACTGACAGCTGGCCCCACCAAGCCCGACCCTCTTACCAGCTGGTACTGGCGGCTGTACAAGTCATGGCAGTTATTGAAGATGTACTCATATGTTGAGTTCAAACAGGCCTTCACACAATCTTTTACTACCTGGCTGGCTCTTGGAGGGCTCTGAAGTTCTTGCACCTGCCAATTAATTTTAAAAAATATGGGTCCAGAGTCCTGCTGACCTGAGTGAGATCTCTTCCTGGAAGTGCCCCCAAACTATCCCAGATTCCTTCATCTTTCTTGAGGTCCCTGGGCCTTGCCCTGAGATGAAACTGTCAGGACAGCTGACGGAGAGAACTACCTAGTCCATCCTTCTTGATCCATGATCTTCTTGGAAGTAACTCAGGAACAGATGTATGGAAATATGGGCTTAGAGGTGATGGATCCTATAGCCTTGGACTATACTCAATGATTCTTAGCTTCCATGTCCCTGGGGCCAGGTCCCCGGCCTAGCACCACCCAGCCCAAATTCATCTCTTACCTTCATTCGGAAGAAAGTAATGCTGGTCAGCAAATCCACTGTGGACTTTAAGTCCTGAAGTCGCTCAGGGCTCCCAGCAGGGAAATTATTCTGTTGCAAACCAAGCAAATGTAAGAGAGGAACAGAAGAACATGAAAGCCTTCCCTGCCAAAAGCAAGAGATCGGAAGCTTCCTAAGGACCACCCACAGGGATCTTTCCTAGTGAAGCAGAACAAAAATGCTGAAGACTACATGTCTCTCTCTCTTTTCCATGGACTCAGGCCCTTGCCCAAAGCAGGTGTTAATAACCCCAGGCCCAGAAAGCAACACGTCCTACCCCCAACTCTACTTCCCATGCAACATGTGAGTATTTGCACAAATAAACATACAGACACTCACATACACACACTTTTTTCTTGGGTGAAGAGTCTTACACCCAAACAGTGAGTTCTTCAGAGGTTACAATCTAACTGTATATCATGGAATATAAGTGGAGCCACACTAGAGAAAAGACTGGGATCCAGGACGTACACTTTCTGTACAGTGGATCCCGGGTACTCTCCCATCCTGGAGCCAGCAGATGGCAAGGCTCTGAGCAGAGCTGCATTTGGAGTGAGTTTCCGAGGATCTTTCTTTCCTTTGGCATGAGTCTCAGGGAGAGGCTGCCAAGCAGCGCTTAAGGAAGATGCTGCACCACTCTCCATTTTAAGGGTTGCTTTTTTTAAACCTTCAAAGGGCTACTCATATGCCAAATACAAGATATACAGTCAACTCTCCATTCTTCGTGCGAATGGAGGGCGCTGAAGGTGCAGATAATTAAAATTGCACTTCTTGACTTTGAGGTTGTTTTATACTTACCTTTTAATGTGGGTATATTGCCTGTTCTGGAAATTCACAACACTTTAAAGCAAGTAATGAAGTCATTCTAAGAAGGCCTAACTTAGGAAGAACAAAAAAACCTGCCCATTTCCCTGTCCTGATCTAGACACTCACCTCCCTGCTACATCTCTGTCCTCCCTCCATTCTAGAAACAGACATATCTGCTACAAATTACTGGCCCAAGCCAAGCTACTTTCTCTTCCCTTAGCCAGATTCACACACCTTGCCTGGAAAATGAGGAGAATGTGGGAAGACACAACAAGAAAATGTAACTATCTATGTTTTAAAGGGCATTTCTGGAAGAGATTATCCTCAGGAGACTCCCTGATGGGAATGTCATCAGAGAGTTTGGTAGGGTGACATGTGTGGGGTTAGAAAGCCAACTATCTATAAAGAGCAACTACACCTGCTACTGTTTAAACACTGTATGGTCCCTGGAGTTAGAAGACCCACAGGTGTCAGTGATGTTGGCCATACTCAGATGTGATGAAAAGGACTAATTTTCCTTGCCTTCAATTTTTATAGTTGTGATTGGCCCATAGTCTCTCTAGACTGATCTTGATATTATGCTTCGTCCCACCCCACAGCCATGTCTTCACTCACCCTGTAGGTGGAGAGGTCAATCCTCAGTGAATTGTGCAGCTGGTCCAGGAGTTTCACAAATCTCTCTTTCTGAGGGTGGTAAACAAATAACGGAGAAGAAAAAAGGTCAGTTCCTGAGCCCTCAGACTGTAGCAAAAAGAGAACCATCTCGGGGTGAGGAGAAAACTCTGAGTTGGGGACACATCAGGTCTCGTATTTACCAAAGAGAACAATAAACCACGCGAAGGAGAAACGATGTCGTTTGCGTTCCACCTCTTAGCACTCACACTGGGGACTCTTCCCACACTGGCAAGACGAGATACGTTTCTGGGACTAGAAACAGCATTTTATACAAATCAAGAGGAGATGACCAGTGCATCTCCATCCCGCTGGGACTCTAACTCATCTCAGTCAGACAAAAGGAAACTCCAGACACAGTCTCCACCTTATTCCTGGGTCTGTGGTGTTCTAACTTATCTTGGGATAGCTCATAACAGTGAAACAGCCATAGGGTGGCAGTGATGAGGGGAGAGAGAAATAGTGATACGTTTGGAAGGTGATCAGTGATACATCTAGAAGGTGGAACCACATTGCATATCATTTCCCTTAGTTTATACATTTAAAATGTCAAAATAAGTAACAAATACTATTTGATAGTTTATTTTTAGAAAAGTATAATTAAATATGGAACATGTTCCTGTAGGCTATTTGTATAGCAGTCCTAGAACTCACATATTGATAATATTATATAGCATTAGATATTAAGCAAATAGATACTGTGAAGAGACAGAAAGGAACAGATATCTGACTGGCTTAGTCAATGACACTAATTCCTCTACAGAAAGACTATCAACATCAAAAAACTAATTACTACCAAGGAAAAGCACTCAGAGACCAGAGATACTGATTTGGGAGTATCAGTAATTTTGTCTCTAAACAGTAGTCTTTGTGGTGGATTAGAAATATTCCATCCAGTTTATACTGAACTTCCATCAGGTGACATTACGTGCAATGATTCAATTTCTCAAATATCTTAAGAACAGGAAAGGGTATACCCTGGGTCAGGAAAACAGTCCAGACACTAAGAAAGGGTTAAGTTCAGGTATGTACTGGTATTCTTGCTTAGACGTCAGACTCATATGAACTTAAGTGGTACAAATCTGTCAGAGAGAGACTGAATAATAAGAAGGTTCCTTTGTGAACCTGCGGGGCTGAAGAACATGGTGACTTGACCAAGTTTTTGGCCCAGAGAGGTTCTCCCTAAGCCCAGGTTGTGCCCCTACCAAACCACCATGGTGCTATTCCACCTTTTCTCATTTATCCATATCTGAGGAGAGTCTACTAGTATAGACTAAATACCCATAAGGAAACAAGTTCACTATCTAGGTGGCACTATATATTTGAATTTTTAGGCATATCAGCTCTGCAGTACCAATTGAAAAATCAAACTCTTGTTAATTGATAACAATCAGGTAACATGGCTTAACATCACACTCACCCCAAAGTTGGAGGCTGCAAAACGATCAGATGCAGAGACATTGGTGGAGGCAGTTGTGTGGGCATAGTAGGCATTGATGTTGGCCAGTAAGGTGCTCATCACTGCTGGCACACCAGGACACATATACTTGGAGGACAAACATGCAAAATGCCTGAAAAACAGCATCTTCAGCCTCAAAGACTCTTCAGGGTTTGTGGCAAAAGCCAAGTAATCAAAAGATCCCACTCTTGTGTATGAAGCTTAAGATCACCTTGGCAGACAAAGATTTTCATAATTTATTTATTCAAATATACATTCAATGAACATCTACTATGTGCCAGGCCCTACGCTAAGTGCCAGAATCCAAAGAGGTGATAGCCTGGCAAGTGTCAGAAAGTAAGTCAGTAACTTAAGGCATGCTGTGCAAAAATTCTCTGGGAACATACAGGAAGGTCATCTAAATTAGAATGGCTGGGGGCTAGAACGGACTAGAAAAAAGGCTTCGCAAAGAAGAGATGGTTGAAACAAGTCTTAAAAGATAGTAAGAATTAGTCATTGGAGAAGTATGCAGGCAAAGGGAAACTATTTCAAAAACAAACCTCTTCATGAAGAGAGTCATTCATTTGGGAAACCTTCCTTATAGCCATCGTTCAAGCGTTTGATAGACAAACACTAAGGAAGGATGGAGGAGCAGCAGGGAACAGACAGTAAAAAGGGTTTGTCCCAGATGCTACAGGGCTTTTTTTTTTTTGCTACAGGGCTTTTAAACAAAGGTTTACTGTGATCAGATTAGTTTTTCAAAAAGGCCACTTTGATGGTAAAAATCAGAAAAGAAAACTTGGACTAAGACAGAAAGACCAATTGGAGAGTTATGGCACTCACTCAGAAAAGAAGCAACAAGGCAGCCAATGGATCAAAGAAATGGTTAATAAGAGCACAGACCCAAGATCCAAACTCTAGAGTTGAGTCACAGCTCCACCACTCAGGGACCTTAGATAAATTACTTCAACTTTTTTATGCCTGTTTTTTATCTACAAAATGGAAATAATAATGACCTGGGGATGAAATGAGTTAACATTCATAAATTACTTAAACCAGTGCCTGGCACGTAAGGAAATGGTATATAGAAGTTGTTGTTACTATCATTATTACTGAGCTATAGCAATACAGATAGGTTAAAAACATTTCTAGGAGGTAGAATCTAGAGGTTTTAGAGACTGATTGCATGGTGGTAGTAAGACAAAAAAGTTTAGGCTGACATCTGAATTTCTGTTTGGATAACTGGGTAATAAACTGTTCCATTTACTAAAATAGGAAATACAGGAAGAACAGGAACAGGTTTGCTAGAGATAATGTTGATTTGGATTTTGATCATATTGAGTTGCACATGCCCTACCAGAAATGCCTTTCCCTCTTTTCTGTATTTCAAGTGTCAGCTCTTCACCAGTTTCCCTCACAGGCTTCCCCTAAAATCCAGATGCTCTCATAGTACACTGTGATTACGTCTCGATAGCACTTATCACATTAAAATGCAACTGTTTGGTTACTGGGCTGTCTCTCCTGCTACACCAAGTTCCCCAAACACAGAGGCCCCCTTATTCACCTTCGTGTTCTCAGCATGTGGCGCAACATGTGACACATACAAAGAGTTAAGTCAAACTGAATAAAAGCCGCACAGCCAGGGCACTAGCTATCTTCTGCTCACCCAGGGCTGTTTCCCGTGCAGAGCTCGAGTGGCAGCCCCTCCAACACACAGCCTGTACCTCTTCTCATAGCAGGTGGGGATTTCTGTCACAGCACGTGTACCCTGTACGCCCAGGCCTGTGATGACTGGGCAAATCTGTTCTTGTACACACACCCATGCCCTGGGAATTCCGGGGTAGACAGACAACCCCCTCTCCCCGAGTTACTGATAAACACACTCCCTTCACACATATACTCTCTCTGCCTTGGGGTACAGATCCACCTCTCCCAGCTCAGAGAGGGAAAGAATGAATCACTGCATACTACCCAACTAGGGATCTGTCTGCTCCATCAGTGTACCTCCACTAGCTATTTCAAGAGTTAGCAGCCATTTCCCAGGGCCCCAGGGGAGTCTTACGTCATGGCCTGATATATGGACTCAATGCCATAGCGCATGGCAAATTCATCCACAATTTCCTGGGCAGTCTCATCAAAGTACACCTTCCACGCATCGTCTCCTCGAGCCTCAGGGATCTGGACTGCTCCACTGCCCTGAATGTCCGTGAGGTAATGGAAGAGGTTCTATAGGAGACACAGTAAAATATATATTGGTATTAAAGAGTTAAACTATGTATTAGGAAAAAACCCTGCTGGTAAAGACCAAGAGAGTGTGAACAGGGCTCAACAGAAATTCTGTCCTTCAAGTCACTGCTCAGTAACTCCTATGGCCCCAGCAGTCTGTTCTCACGTTAGTAAAAGAGAACTGGGGCTGGGACTGTTTCTTGGGCTGTCCGCCACAGCACAGTGAGCCAAGGATAAAATAAAAGTGGGCTCCAGAACTTCAAGTAGCTAGCCATCCTACTTATTGTCAAAGGCACCTCCCAACCTAGCTTTCCGGCACCCCATCTCCCAAGAGCTGGCTCACCTCATGGAGACACGTATACTGCACATGATATGGGGCTACCTTCTCCTCCCCCTTGATCTCCACGCTGATTTGCAGTCGGATGGCCCCTGAGACGGCTGACTTGTCTGTCCTCTTCTCTAGGAAGGAAAGAAGACTGGAGATTGACAGCCATGCAACTGCAGACAGCACAGACAGCTCCCATCCCGGCTTAACCCAAAGGAAAGGAGGCCCTGACGCGTGTTCACCAAACAGGCAAACTCACTGCAGTTACCGTATGCTTCACAAACACCCCAAAACTGGCTGGGCGGGAGAAAAGAAGTGCCCAGTGGGCTAAAGGCATGAGGGGTGAGATCTCAGTTTCTGAAAGCTGGAAAAGATGTTCAGCCCCAGACACCCCTAGTCCTCTGTCCCCGTCTCTATCTGTGGTGGGTTCTCTGCTGGGAAAGGAAGCTCTGTGTGGAGATGTATATGCTCTGGGGCCTGAGTGGTGGACTCGGTAGACAGGGTTTTCCCCAGGCTCCCCAGTCATGCTCTCCCTTCCCAGAAGCCTTCTCTGGTCCTGCTTCCTCACCCAAGTTGTACCAGACGTCCATTTCGCCACTCAGCGTTCGAACCTCAATGATGGTTTGGCCGAGGAAATCATCAGACTCTCGCTTTAGCCGCTGCTTTACTCGTGACTTGATGTCATCATCCTCATCCCACACACGTACCTTAATGCGGTCGGAAGAGTTGTGGCACTCACTGCAAGAGTCAGGCAGGTTCTGTTACGGACGGACCCGGCAGCCCTCTCTCTCGTGACTCCCGCTTCCTCCCAAGGCTCTACCAGCTGCCCTTGGGACTGACAGAGGAGAAGGAGTCAGAGGGCACTGGTACTCCAGTCCCCAGTGAGTCAGGCTGTCTGAGCAAATGGCTCTCCACTCCTTAGCCCGGGTAGCTCTCTCCAAACTATTGTCCAGTCCTGACTGCGCTGGTCAAAAGCGGGGAGGAGAGGAGTAGTCCGGGACAATTTTGATTTCCTGCCAGCTAGCTATATCAACGAAACCAACAGAAAACAGCCTAATAGATGCCACAGAACCCTAGGAAGCAGTTGGTAGTTCCCTCCCCAGAGTCCTATATGAAGTCCATAAAGATGTTAAATGTTCATGGTAAGCCCATCTGGTCATATTTGCTTTGGTTTTCTACCTAACATCCCCATATATCTGGGAATGTGCTTGGTGAACTTCTCCCATTCTCCTTTCTTTTTTTTAGTCATTCTTTAATATCCACTTGCCTTGTCATTTTCTCTATGGTGCTTTCTTTGGAGGGGTGGTTTGCCAGGTACCTCCCTCACACTCTCCATCCCCAGCAGTTGCTTTTTGGATCCCTGTTGCCTTATCTAAAAGTTGTACTTGGCAGAGTTTGCTGCTCCTTACCCTATGTTCTCATAATGTCTTTGCATATTCTGTTAAAATATTATAGGATAACTACTGGTCTACTGAAAAATAACAGACAAATCATCAATAAGCCTCTTAAAGCCAGGAATTGTCTTACACATTTTTAGATATACAATACCATGTAGAGTGTCTTATACAGAATACAAGTGTGTGTTAGTCACTCAGTCATGTCCAGCTCTTTGCAACCCCATGGACTGTAGCCCACCAGGCTCCTCTGTCCATGGAATTCTCCAGGCAAGAATATTGGAGTGGGTAGCCATTCCCTTTCCAGGGGATCTTCCCAACCCAGGGATTGAACCTGGGTCTCCCAGACTGCAGGCAGATTCTTTACCATCTGAGCCACCAGGGAAGGCCATACAGAATACAAATTGCTTACTAAACAAAAAGTGGGCAAAACTGACTATAGAGCCAATTCATTTGAATTAACCGTAAGTATCACTTCTCGGGCTTTTGTCAAGATCAAGAGTAGAATTAACCATAAATAATATTCAAGCAGGAACCAGTCAGCTTCTTGAAAAACAGGTGCTCCCCTCAGTAACTATCACTTCTGGACTGGAGATTGCGTTTATAGGCTCCAATCCCTTTTCCCAATCTCCTTCCAAGGAGCCAAGAGCAGAAGGTCTCTACATAAGCTGTCTGTTTGGCTGATTCAGACTCAAAGTCCTGGTCCTAGTCATTAACGGGGGTGTGATAAAGCATCTGGATTCACCAGACACCAGTCCAGGTTCTAGGCTACAGCTTGACATTTTTCAGCGGCCATCCCTTGCTGTCATATGAAATAGTCTGTATCAAAAGTGAGATACTGAATAGAGAAGGGAGGGGAAGCTGAGGCAGAAAGAAAAGCAGAGCCCTTCAGGGAAATGGAAAATTCTAAGGTTTCTATCTTCAAGTCACAATTATCCACTTGTAGGACAAGCTGTTCCCACCCCACTCCCTAGAAGAGACTAACTCTTCCTAGGGGTTAGGAAAATGAAAAGTCTAACATTACAGGATGGCAGGGCTGGAAGGCACAAAGTTGCATGGCAGTCTCTGGCTCTGTCATTCAGCTGTAGTAAAATCTTGCTAGCACTAGAAAAAGAAGTATGCAGGGGCCCCTTTAGTAGCCTGAGTTAAGACTTGAGTGAAGTAACCCTGATACAACAGCCTATGAGAAGAGACCTAGGAAAAGAATAAATGCTAGCCAATTAAAGTAAGTGAGAAATGGGTTTTCTCCATTGCCTCTACCCCATCTCTCTTAGAGTCCAAGTCCAGAACAACAGGATTTAATGCCGTTCTCAAAATATACACAGTCCCAGGAAAGACAGAGCCCACTACGACTTACAAATGGAACTTCTCCTCCCAAACAGGATTCAGGTTTCCAAAAATGGTCTTGGTACGCTTCTTGGTTTTGCCCACTTGCACAGTCACATAAGGGTCACTGGATCCTGTCTTGTCCTTGGCTTGCAGGCCCTGGGCACACACCACTACAACCCAGACATACACAGAAGGAGGCTTCAGAGTACACTCCGGAAGTCATGAGCCCGCCAAAGTACGACTCATACTTCCCATCTTAGAGCACCCTCTATCTGCTCCTTGCACAGGAGCAGATTTCCTCACTCTTCTACTTTTATTTTTAGCCCTAAGCGTTTCCCTCAAAGCCTAGCCCAAGAATCCTACCTCTTCCCTGGACCCTAACTGACCACTTACCCAGAAAGGTCCTTACCTGTTCTGATACATGCATGCTTCAGTCATATGTACCCAGCTAATAAATCACTGGTTAACTACTCCCTAATCTCCTGCCTGTCCCCTTCTCCCCAGTCTCCCAGCTCTTACAACATCAAACTGTTAACCAAGTCTGTGATATCAGATTGTCACTAAATCCTTGCATTATCATTCAGATTGCGAGTGTCAGTCTTGCCTCTCCCAGCACCACTGGCATCGGAGTCTAGAAGAGGAGTGATGAATAATGAGGGCTTCATTCTGTGTTCTTTCCCCCCAGTCCCTGCTTCCTCAAGCTCAGGATGCTTTCCCCCCCAGGCTCCTCCCCATAGCCGAGGCCCTCCTGTCCCCTCAAACTCTGGCTTGCTCACCAGTGATGGTGATTTTGGCTGACCATTTGGAGGTGCCATCCAACACACTCTGCTTCACTGTTTTCATTTGTTGCACATGCGCGACTTTGCTCACGTTGAAGACATCCCGGATAACTTCAAAGATCTCTGGCTTATTCCGCTCTCGGATTTTCATTCGGTCCTTCATGGCCATGATGATGTTCTGGGTCCGGTCCTCCGCTCCATGTTTAGAGCTCTTTTCTGCAGCCCCTGAAGAGTGGCCACAGACAGAAAGTAGGGTAACCAACAGGTCACCTACCAGGTCAAGGATCAGGCTGCAGAATGGGGCTTAGGAGATGTCACTGAGCAGTGACAGAAGCTTAGGAAGACTGATACATCTCTGGGGAAAGCTGGTATCTGTGGGGCCTGCTAGAGTTTAATGCCTGGCCAGTGGAGTTTAAAAGGCAACTCAAACAGTAGCAAAAAGTTGATCATTGTTATATGTTAATCATATAACTAATATGTTATATTAGTCCATTCTCTCTATTTAGAAACATATTGAATTTTTCATCAGAAAAGAAAAAAAAAGTAGCTCAGTCTACAGTTGGTTTTGTCTTTCTTCCATCAAGTCTAAGGCCAAAATATCAAAATGGGTATCTCAGTTATCAGGGAGTGGTTGTGGATAGGCACAATTCCACCAAACTCATCCAAATGCCAAGTCATGATACAGATCTCAGAATTCATCATAGCACGTAGCTGGGCACATCCTCCCCTGTGGCTCCAGTGGCTCCAATCTTAGAAGACATTGTGATATGGTAAGAAAATTAAGGCTTTGTTATCTGACACAGACCTGGGTTCCAATCCTGACTCTACTACTCCCTGCTGGGTAAATACATTTCTTCTATGAGAAGAAAGTGGCACTTATCTCTCAAGATTTGTAGTAAGCATTTCATTAACATAAAGCATCCAGCCCAGTGCCTGTCATCTGACACTGGGCTATCTGCTTTATTTAATGAGTAATAAACACTCTATTATTATTACCATCAGTATTATCCCAGCAAGGCCAAGGGCCATTTTTACCAGCCATGACCCCAGCCAGCTCATCTCTGCTGTCCTAAGGATGATTAGGGAGGAACAGAGATTTCCTCCAGCGTATTTCACCAACCAGGTTTCTCAGGCAAAGGACCCATTCTTTATTGGCAGACTGGCTCTTAACTTCTCTCCAGTCTCCAAAGGCTCAGGCCTTAACGACAAAACTTGGCACATAGAAGAAAGGTCAACATTCACATCCTAATCCTGGGAGGATGGAAAGCAGATTTTCTGTCTAGGGACGTATACAGAAGGGCATTTAGTTCCACTCAGTACTTCATAGAAGACTTAGATAAATGAAAAGTGACCTGGGCTGCATCTACTCTTGCATTTAGCACATCCCACGCAACGCTATTTCCCTGGTAGGGACCTCGGAAAGGCTCCTAAAGAGAAGATAAGACACCCTGGCTGTTAGAGGGCACCATCTAGAGGCTCCCAGCAAGCAGCCTCTGCAGCTAGCTGCCAGCTCTCCCAACTGAGGCAGGGCGCTGCTGGCACCTGTCCTGCCACCCCGCATGGCGGGTCTGGGCAGAGCCATCGCCAGCACCCAGCTCTTCCGCTGTGTTCGGCCTGTCTCTTCCTGTCCACTGCAGCCACGTCGCTGGCATCGATCTAGGGTTCTTCAGAGAATGACATTTCAAGTCAACAATTCCTGAGGCCCCTATAGGTCTCATATCTTTCCCTGGGATAATGAAGTGCTTGCGAGTCTAAAGGTGACCTTCCTTTCTCCTACCGTAATTGAAGCTTTCATTGCTGCAGCGTGGCAACGAGGAACACCTGAAGACCTGGAGGGCTGAGAGAATACTTCCCACACCCCCAGCCCTGCTCTCCCCAGGGTCTAACCACAGCAGTGCACGCCGAGCAGGGGTGGAGCAAGGAGAGAACTTGGAGCGCCACCACCTCTTGCGCCAAGACTTGCTGCTTTCCCTGCTCCTGTTCTCCCCACTCAGATGGTGGCACAAGGCACATGTTTAGCAAGGGCCTTGGGAGTCACACATTCTCCTTCTGGACCTCTGCCTCATCCATTTGAAGATTCTGTTCTTGGTACTGATGTCTAAAAGCTCCATCTAGAAGCAAGGAGTAAATTCCACCTTCCCTGAGTCTTCCCTAGTCTCCCTCTCAGGAGGCTCCTCTCTGAGGCCTAGAATCCCCGAACTCTCTCTTCCTTTTAGTTCTGGTCCCTGATTACACATGCTCTAGTCTTTTGGGCAAAACAGCCATCATGGTGTGTACAATACCCAGTAGAGCTTCTGGGATCACCTGAATCCCGGAAGAGATTGTAGCTCCATCCAAGGGCCATAGGAAACTCAATGAATTTTTCCTAAAGGTGTTTAAGCGAGTGTTACGAGACCTGTTATTTGGAAAGGCAGTGTCTCCTGACTTGGGAACCTACTTTCTCTAAAAAGGACAGCGCGTCAGAGTCAGGTACAGTGGAGGGACGATAGCTCAGCCATCCTGGTCCCCTGCTGCCGGCTATGCTGAGAGGCCCTGCTGCCCACAGCCCCTCCCTCCCGTCACCCCACAGGCCACTCACGCTGCAGGCAATCGGCACTAAGCAGGTCCTGGCACTTCTCGTGGCACTTGACTCCACACTCGCTGCAGCGCATGCCCTGCCGGGCGATGCCCCAGAGCAGGCCTTCACACTCGTAGCAGTAGGTGGGGGTGGTGGCGGACCAGACCTCAAAGTGGTGGGGTGTGGTGCACGAGATGGGGTAGATTAAGGCCTGCAGGGTTTTCTTATACACATGGGATTTCTGAAAAACACATATCCCATCACCCACCAGTGACTTTAGTTCTCTGCTGAGAGATACCACTACTAAGCCCAGTGCAGGGCTATCAACACCTCTGGCAGTCAAGGAGATGCTTCAGCCTGGCCCGGCCCACATTCCAGCCTGGCAGAAAGAAACCCCCAACATCATGTGCTCCTGGTCATCCAAGGAGCACATCCATGACCTAAATGCTGGGTTTAAGACTTGCCCCAGCAGTCAGGGTTTTTAGGGAAACAGAAGGTACTAGGCTCACCATAAATCCCTGACATGAGTGGTCACATACTCATACTCCAACATGAGATTTAGGTTTACCCCTGGTCTGGACCCTTGCTTCTCCCAGTGTGGAAAACTTGATGCTATAATATCTATCTGTTTCATTAACAGAGTCCGCCCCAAACTTCTGAACTCCCAGTGTATGGCCACAGAGACGATCACCGGGCCATAGGCCAGTGGACTCATGAAAGCCCATGGGTCACTTACCAGCTCTTCATCCTTGAGAGAGGTGCGTGCGGCCAACGCAGAAGTGATGCCTGCTTTCCGGGACTGGACCAGTGACTGTGAGAGAAGACTCGCTGTCAGCCCTGGCTCTACCAAGGGCTGGGCAAAGTGCTGGGGAGGGAGTTCCAGGGACCAAAGCTACACTGCTTTCTATTTTTACTGTCATTCACAGGGGCCTCTCCACAGGTAATGGGTAACAAACACCTGAGCTTAAGATACAAACTCAAGGCCTTCAGGGAACTGTCCTAACAATGATAGAAGAGCACTTCTCTCAGGGTACCTGTCATCCAAAGGGTTTCTCTTTCCTTCAATATCTTTAGATATCTGACCCCATAGAAACCCCTTGTTTAAAGGAAGGCACAGGAAAAAGAAAAGTCTAGAATTGCAGTATGAAACAGGTCATTAAGAACAGGACAGACACAAAACTCTGTCAGAGTCACATTCAAGAACCACCACTGGGAACAATGATGCTATACTAAATCCTCCAGTCCTGGGCACCACCCCATGCCCACACAATCCCAGGTGGCTGTGGAAGCCAACAGCCCAAATGAGCAGGGCACTGAGTAAAAGGGGGCAATGAAGCCTCGCTGAAATCAAGCAGGACAGGGGGTTAAACATGAGATCTAGGACGCCCTGCTAGAAAGGCTCATGAATCTGCCAAGCCCAGGCTTTAGGGACAGCCTCCAGAGAGGCACATGGTTTCCCTAAGGCAGTGGATACCAGGCAGACAGAAGTCATTATATCAGCCTGAGCAGCAAGAATAGTTGGGATGTGCCCAGGTAGGTTGAGATCCGGGCTTTTACAAAGGATGGAAACGGGCTCTGGAGACACTCACCATAGCCTGTGCAGAGGAGAGCAAAAAAAGGAACAACATGATGTTAAAGCCCCACAAGGGCATGAAAGCTTTCAGACACAACTGAGAGGTTCTTCCCTGAAGTCCAAAAGCAGGAAACATGTCCCAACCCTCTCTGTCTCTATCCCCGATCCACTGTATCCAACCCAGACAGCTGCCCAGGGCCCAAGGCCTAGAAGGAGAGTCACGCCATAAAGTGAAATATGGACAAGGTTAAAAGACAGAAGAGGGGAAACAAGAAATGACTAAGATACTGCCACCCACTCGGTTAAGCAAAATAAAACTGGTGAGCAAGGAGGGAGAAGGTGAGAAAAAGCAGGAAGAAAAGAAAGAAAGAAGAGAAAAAAGAGGAGATGAGAGACAATGAAAGAAGGTAACAAAGAAGAGTTGACATCATCTTCAACCAGCCAGCTGGATGAAGCGTTGGTGGGATAAGAGGTGCACTAGGAAGGAGGAGACAGGGAGAGACATATCAATAGCAGGGGGAAAGGGAAGGAAAGAAAGAAACGATGAAGAGAAAATGGCAAAGGACACTCGTATTCAGTCAGTTAAGTAGGGAGAAACTGGTAGGGAAAAAAGAGCACAATATGGAGGAAAAACAAAAAAAAGGAGTGGACAAAAAATATCAAATAGACTGAATAGGGAGGAAAACCAAGGAGTAGAAAATGGTAATAAGAAAAACGGTTCAAGTCTTATTGAACATCTGACTCTGGGACTCCAGGGTACCTGGGTGCCACGCTAACCCCAGTGAGATCATACGAGGTTCTACTGAAGCCATCACTAAGTCTCAGAGGGGCTTTAAATGACTGATCATCAGACTAACACCTGTCGCTGAAGGCCCCACGTCCATTCCTGACAGCTCACTGAGACCACTCACTCACCAGGTCGCTGACAAGCGGCAGGGTCTTCTTCCTGCGTAGATCCGGCATGCTGTCAATGCCATAGAGCCCTCCGGCTGGCCTGAGCAGAGAAGGAGATGTGTCAGGACTTCCAGTCTGCCCTTGAGTTACTGGCAGGCTCAATGTGCCATCTCCGTGCTCATCCTCTCCCCAGAGAAGGCCGAACTGACCCTCAACATGGGCCTTTAAGAGGAGGAAAGAGGACAGAAAGCGAGGGAAATAAAGCCACGGGATGACAATGGAATCTGCTCTCAGAGTCTCCTTTTAAGGTTTTAGCCAAGGACTGAAAGCTCTTTTATCACACTCTGCCAGTCCAAGGTGCCTTTGTTTATTTGAAGACACCTGTGCTCCATAAAAGGTGGGAACTGATGCTTAAGATAGCTTCTCCCTACACTCAGGCCAGAGACACTGATGCCTAAAGATGAGTCTTTTCTGACCTGTGCTAGAACAGAGCCCACAGGAATAGCTCTACAGAAGAGCTGCTGCCTCCGTGAGCAAGGCTGACAAACAACAGCATGCAGAAGCAGACCTCCTCCAGCCTGAGGAAGAGTCCCCAGTTCGGTCTATCCGAGCCTCCAGAAGAAAAAGAGTCTCTATGGGAAGAGGAGCCTGCATAATCAAATGGAGGCAGGGCAAGTAGATGGGAGACTTCCCAAAGATCATTTAGAGGGGAAAAAGACCATTTAAGAAGGAAATAGCAAAGTGACTCAGAGTGTGGCCTAGCCCTATGCTCACATCAACAGAAACCAGGAAAAAAATTACAGCTGGAGCAACTGAAAGTGAAGTGAAAGTTCAGTCACCTAGTCATGTCCAACTCTTTGCAACCCCGTGGACTGTAGCCCGCCAGGCTCCCATGTCCATGGGATTCTCCAGGCAAGAATACTGGAGTGGGTTGCCATGCCCTCCTCCAGGGGATCTTCCCCAGCCAGGGATCGAACCTGGGTCTACAGCACTGAAGGCGGACTCTTTACCATCGGAACCACTGGGGAAGCCTATGAACAACTTGAGATTTCTAAAACTCTTATACTTTTTTATACTTATTAACTTTGCTGTTCTTTGCCTGTTATTCCATATAACAATACACAGTAAAAATACAGAGAATTTCCTAAAAAGAATATCATTCTTACATTGAGACAATCTGGATTTTATCCCCAACTCTTCTACTAATTCACTACATATCCTCTGCCAAAATTCCTTCCTCTCTCTGGATCTTGGTGTCACTTCCATAAAATGAGAGGAACTATAAAAACCTCTCTGACCTTTCGGAAAGTATCCTTCTGAGCTTCAATTAAATTCACTCAGGTATTTGGTTTTCAGGTAAGCAATGAGGCAGGGAAAGAAGGGTGGCTGGGTTATACACCACAGCCGGTGTGAAAAGAGGAATATCACAGAAGAATAAGTATGTACTGCTAGCTATATGGGCAAAAATGGAGCCACAAATTAGGTCAAGGCCAGGAGTTGGAGCAGGCAACCCTATATACTGATTTCTAATCATCTAGCTTCCTGAAAATAGGCAGTGAGCTCTGTTCTCAATGAGGTCACCACACCTATGAAAGTTCAAAACTTGTGACAGTTTCTAAGGACTAAGCTGAAGGAAGGGAAAGATGACAACAGGGAGACATTTAGAAAATCCCTGCCTGGCTCCATTTTAAAATAGCCTGGTTATGTTGCATTGGTATGTATGAAGTTTAAAATTATTTGAAGAAAAATGCTAAAGCCCTGAATAAGGGCTGTTGAAGAAGCAACTGATGCCATGAGTTTGTGGCTAATTCTGAAAACTATAAAATGTATACCTTAAGCCAAGAAGTGTTTTTTTTTTTGGCAACACAAATGAGCTTTTGACAAAAGAAGAGCGGCTCATTCACACGATTAACTCTTGCTATAAAAAAGACACATTGCAAGAAAAAGGAGCATTTAAAAATATAGTTAATAACGTTCTGATCTAATCTTTTTTCTTCCCTGGTGATGAGGAAGAGGAGGCAGCCACTGAGAGCTTTGACGTCAGGAGGACTTTGAGGGGCAAGGAGAGAGGGAAGCGCCTGGGGTCCTGAGACCTATATGTGGAGGGCATGAGGGCGCGTGCGCACTTAGACGCTTTCCTCCCTTAATAACAGTGAGCCATCACAGCTAAGCAATTCAAAACCATTCTCCGCTGCAATCACGTGGGTCTGAAACTCCCAGACAAGGAACACAGACAGAACATACTGAGCTCGTAAGGGTCCTCACTAGAGTAGGGTGGAGTGAGGAAGTGACTCACAGCAGCTGAGGCCAGCGGCAAGCTAAGCAGCTACACTGTCAACAGTGGGAGAGAAGGAAACCAGTTCTAAATGCAGATCTTTTTCTAGTTTTCCCGTCCTTATACATAAAGGGCATACCATCACTATGATGCAATACAGCAGAAGTTCCAGAAGGAAGGATGGGGAGCCCCAAAGTTCCCTCCCCTGCTTCAGGGGAACCATTCTGCAAAGCTCTCTCTTCTGTCTCTGGGGAATCAGTTTGCAGAGTCCTCTCCTCTGCCCCAGAGAAACAACCGTCTCGACAGTGGAACATCTTCCTTCTCCAGAGTCCAGCTGATGAAGCTGTTTCTCCTGCTTCCCAAGGGAAAAGCTAAAGCAGCATAAGAGACTCTGTAAGGTTCACAGAAACCTTGAGGAGCCACACTTACCCTTCTGGAAGCCACTGGGGCAAACGGGGATCACCATCATCTGGAATCTTTAAAGAGAGAAAGAGAGAAGTTAGCTCCTGGGAAAGATGGGAGAGTGCCCTAGTTCTTTGGTCAGGCAGGGAGCAGTAAAGTAGGAAGCTCAGAGCAGCACAGGCCACACACACCATGTGAGGACACAGCCGGCCTGAGGTGTAAGCCAGCTCCCTGATCAGCCAGGGCCACAAGCAGGCAGCTGGAATGAGCGGTACTTCATCTCCCTTCTCCCCAGTGAACACGGAGGATACAAGCTCACAGAGAACCCAGGACCAAGATCCACTGGGAGTGTGAGAGCTGCCAGAACGGAGAGCCCCCTCACACATCCGCTGGTATCGAACAGTAAGCATGGGCCAAGAGAGTGCCCATGTAGGCGTCCAGGCCTCACTAAAGCAAAAGGACAACTTCATATAGAGTCCAGTCTTCCAGCTATATTTTTAAGTTCTGCTGGCTGCCCTAGAGTCAGACCTGGTCTTTCTGGATTCCTGTGTCATGTTGTGATTTGCTTGGCCTAGGATCCTTGAAGCTATAACTCATCGACACTGAGTACGCTCTACATTTGATAAGCTTGATATAACAAAAGAATCCAGGGTAGATTAGATACTTGGATTACCATTTTTGCCAATTTTATGAACTTTACAATAAGAAGCTAAAAACTGAAGCACCAAATAATTCAAGCAAGGAACTGTTGGAAAACACTTTTTAAAGCTTTTTGTTAAAAAAAAAAAAAAGAAAGAAAGAAATCTGAAGCAAATCCTTCAGGCAGAGTACAGAGCCCCAAGGCCGCCAGGGCTCTCAAGGATCAATGACAGCTGCTGTTTAAGCCCAACAGACGCAGTGCTGGCGGGCCTGGGGCTTGCTGTCCCTCCGTGTTCCCTCCGCCCCCAGTGACCTCCCTGACTCCCGGGATCTGGACTCCAGCTAGCCGTCCTGAGCAAAGGAGCTCCAGATCAAGGGAGGCAGCGGTAAGCTCTTAGGCTCTGGATAGGGGGTGAAGTTTTGGGAGGGTTAAAGATGGGAGGAGTTATAGACAAAATGAGGCAAGAGAGTGAAAAAGAGAGGCAGGACAAGCTAATCGGTGATGGAAAAGTGGGTAAGAGTGACCCGTGACCCGGGACCAGCCGGAAGCTCAAGATGCACTTTGGATTTAAGATCCTTCTCAGGTTGCCTGTGCTCTAGTCAAGCCTATTTGCCTGCTGCCTGAGGCCCTTCATGACCACACCTTGCTGCTTCTGCCTCCTTCCCTGGTTCTATCAGTGGGATGATACGGTAGAGGGAGGGCCAGGCTCAAAAGGCAGTCAGAAGGTTGAATCAAGTCTCCTAAGGTTCCTATGAGGGGCAGTCCATCCCATCCCTAAATCCCCAGATCCCACCAACCAGAATTTATCCTCCCTTTAGAAATAGTCACTGCACTGAGCAGATTTTTACTTCCTACCTAGAATTAGGTGGTTGCCAGAAGCCACTGGGCTTAAGGAAACAAAATCACAACACATCTTTGGCAGTCAGGGTTCATAGGCTCAGATCATACACATTTCCTGTGCTCAGAGCGGGCAGTGGGTCTGCAGAAGCCTGCAGACACAGTGCAGAGCATGCGCAGACGGCACAGAAGGAGGGCTGGGGGGATGAGAGCAGGTCTCAACAAAGTGCCTGTAGGAGGTACATTCGTAGACACGACTTGCACCTGAGGACCCACAGGTGAGCACGGATCCTGCACACAGAGATACAGAGCATGTGCACACCCATCTGGGGGAGGACTCGGTGTTCACCAGGGCTCAAATCACCGGCAAAGCACACCCTTAGCACCTTGAGGAACCAGTGTTTGTAGGCACATTCTCATGGTGTGGGGAAACCACACCACAGGTCTGCAGACCCTTGTGCTCACAGAGCAGCCAGGAAGCCTGCTCAGAAGCACCGAGCACTTTCACATTTAGGCCCCAAGCAAGAGGCACAAAAAGCCCACAAAAACTCCCGCTCTCAAATACAAAGTGTGTACGCATGCTGGGCTCAGCGAGGGTTCACAGCATATGCCAGTCGGCAGCCACAAGAACACGGACACATGTTGTGCAAAGTAGGAAAAGAGGAAGGCAGTCAGTACCCGGGGGGGGTCAAGCTGAGCACAAGGGGAAGCACACGCATGCTGCACTGAACGTGTGCCACGCAGGCACACACATCCTCGCAAGGCTCCACGGGCGTCTGCAGGAGCGCACACAGGCACGGAGCATGCACACAAACACACCGGCTGCATGAGCCGCAGCTCATGGGCACGCATGCGTGCACACACACACATACACACACTGTACTCAGGAGGGAGGGGAGAGAACCAACAACAAAGGGGCCCCAAAGGGCCAGAGCACAACCTGAAGGGCTCCTCGCTTTCCTTCTGCAAGGAGAGAAAGAGCAGGAAAAAAAGGGCAGAGAGGTTAGTAGATTCACCCTAACCCAGGCAGAGCTAACCGCGTGGGACCCGGAGGAGAGCCCGGAGAAGCCCTCTGAACGGCGGGGCGGTGCACAGAGCCTGGCTCCCGGAATCCTCACCTCCTGTGTTCGCTGCCCCTGCTTTTTAGTTCAGAACCCGGGTTTGGCTACAAAAACCAAAGGACTGCGCCAGCCTGGGAATTTCAGCCACCCTTTCCCCCCTTTCCAAAGTGGTCTGCATGTAGGGTCAGGGCCACTGGGGTCACGAGACCAGCTGTGCTACCAAGGGCCACTCCCACAGGCCGTCGGAACTGACTGAACACAGAGCAGGCTCCTTTCTCGGAAGCTACACGAGCTCATCCGAATCTGGGGGAAGTCTGCAAACCCCAAAGGCCAGGTAGCAGAGCCCTCTCCCTTTTCTAACACAGGCTGGCTACGTGTTTTGCTCCACAAGCCTTGGCCTGTTTTCCCAGAGCCTAAGTTAAGTTAGGCCAAGTTAAGGCCTGGAAGTAAGGCCAGGACCTGGATGCTCAGTGGACATAGATTTGGAGGCACCGAGTCCTTATCATAAGTCACTATGATCTGAACGATAAAACCACGGCTGCAATCCCAGGTTTGATTATCTACTGAATTTAGAACAATATGTCAAAAGAAACTGACACTTCCAGAAGGACCCAAGCAAACCACAGGAGAGGAAGAATAAAGTCCAGAAACTACTCCTTTCCTATTTGCCAGACGCTACATTGCCTTCTAGGCCATACTTGCTTGACTGAGGCTTCCTTCTCCAAGCAAACTTCATTATCTGGGCCCATTAGCCCCTCTTTTCTTTTTTTTTCCCCCATCCCTTTGAATAAAGAATCACTGATGTTACATATCAAGTAGAAGGGAGAACTAATAAGTTCCCAATTTTTCAAGCTATTTCTGATTACCTAATGGGTCACCTGACTTGACAGAAGGGATTCAGGAATAGGAATCTTCCAAAACAGTGCAGAAAAGTGGGTGAGATTAAAAAAATATTTCTGGAAGAGGGAACAGTCTCTTCTACTACATCTACTCCCTACTTCCTGAGAACACTCTGTTCCCTTTGAAAAAGCAAGCTAGGCAACGAACACTAACTGACCCCGTGATTCAAGCTGAAAAGGTTTCTCTCTTCCTTCACTATCTCAAATATATTGTACACATTGTGTCAAAATTACTTCAGTTGTGTCCTTCCTACTCTTCCCAGAGTTCCCCATGATGCCTAAAGAAGAAAAGTCAATATATTGTCAAGGCTCTCCATGTCCTGGCCTCTTGCATTGATTGGGTGAACTCAGACTTCTTCTTAAAAACTTAGATCAAATATTAATGTCTCTGAAAATGTATCTGCCTTCCTCTCAAAAACAGAATTAGGTGCTTCTCTATTACGCATCCGTGGTACCCACGCGTTTGTATACACACTTCTATACAGTTTGTTCTCAGTATGTTTCATTGTTAATTGTCTGTATAAATGTCTCTCTTTACATATTGTGAATTTCTCGAGAGCAAGAATTACATATATATATTTTATTTCACCTTTGTAGTCTGAGGGTTTAGCACATCTAGTGTTTTTATGTAGTAAAAGGAACTTGAAATTTCAGGACTTAGAAAACAACAGCCTTTCTAAGGACATGTGTCTTGCCTAAGAGAAAAGATAGGCCTCAGCCTGTACCATTTTCCAGACCCCCAAGAACCACTGTATTAGTCCCTTCAGTATCCCAACCACTGGCCAAACATTTTCTTATTAATAACTTAAAAAAATCTTTTGTTAGGAATCAAACACTCTGTGCCTCCTAACTTCTTAAAATGCCTTAGGATTTTTCCACTCAGATTTAGTTTTCAATTTAAGTGATACATGTCTATATAACACCTGCTTTGCAGGAAAATTCCTGATCCCTAAGAATAATCTCACTCTTCCAATAGTCCATCTGATGAGGAAGAGACACACTTCCTCACTGTTACAACAACCTTAACTCCATTACTTAGGAGTCAAAGATTTGAGGCACTCAACTTACCTAAGCCTGCATTTCCTTATCTTTAAAAAGAACATAAGACTAGCGATTGCCCAGAGTTATTGTGAGGATTCATTCTTTTTAAAAATTTTTATTTATTTATTCATTTTTTATTTTTTTATGCTTGATACACTTGATATATATTTGTTATATTTTCAAAGGTATATGGATACAGTTATGTAGTTAGTTATTCAATATGTTGCCTGTATTTTCTGCCTCTTTTTTTTTTTTCCATTTATCTTTATTAGTTGGAGGCTAATTACTTTACATTATTGCAGTGGTTTTTGTCATACATTGAAATGAATTAGCCATGGATTTACATGTATTCCCCATCCCGGTCCCCCCTCCCACCTCCCTCTCCACCCGATCCCTCTGGGTCTTCCCAGTGCACCAGGCCCGAGCACTTGTCTCATGCACCCAACCTGGGCTGGTGATCTGTTTCACCCTAGGTAATATACATGTTTCGATGCTGTTCTCTTGAAACATCCCACCCTTGCCTAAAAATTTTTATTTATTTTTAATTGGAGGATAATTGCTTTACAATGTTGTGTTGGTTGCTGCCACACATCAGCATTAATCAGTCATGAGTATACATATGTCCCCCCTCCCACCTCATCCCAGCCCTCTAGGCTGAGTGCCCTGTGTTATATAGCCACTTCTCATTAGCCACCTGTTTTACATACGGTAATGTATGCATTTCAATGCTACTCTCTCAATCCACCCACCCCCTCCTTTCCCTGCTGGGTCCACAGGTCTCTTCTCTGTGTCTGAGCTTCTATTCCTGCCCTGCAAAGAAGTTCATAGGTACCATTCTTCTAGAGTCCATATATAAGCGTTAATACCCAGATATTTGTTTTCCTCTTTCTGACTTACTTTACTCTGTATAACAGGCTACCATCTGAGCCACCAGGGAAGTCTCTAGGTTCATCCACCTCACTAGAACTGACTCAAATGTGCTCCTTTTATGGCTGAGTAGTATTTCACTGTATGTATGTACCACAACTTCCATTCCTTAAATACTCACTGAGAACCTACTTCACATTAGGTACTGTTCTCACGCTGCTAGAGCAGTGAATTGTGATATTAAGAAGCTTCTATTCTAGCAGGAGGAACAGACAACTAACAATGATGGTGAAGATGATGAGACCTGTGAACACCAAGTGAACACAATACACATCTGGCATTTTATTTGAGTAAGCTCATTTACTTCCCACAACAACTCTACTGAGTATATACTGTTATAATCTCCATTTTTCTATTGACCTATGATCCATTTCTATTATCCATTTCTATAATTTCCATTTCTATTGATCCATTTTTCTATTGATCTATGAAGATCACAGAGACGTTAAGAAACTTGCGTGAAGTCACAGCAAGTGGCAAAGCCAAAATTTGAAACAGGTACTCTGGTTCCAGAATCTGGAGCTATGTATACTGTAACCTGATGCAAAGAACTGACTCATTTGAAAAGACCCTGATGCTGGGAAAGATTGAAGGTGGGAGGAGAAGGGGACAATAGAGGATGAGATGGTTGGATGGCATCATCGACTCAACGGAATGAATTTGAGTAAACTCCAGGAGTTGGTAATGGACAGGGAGGCCTGGCGTGCTGCAGTCCACGGGGAAGCAAAGAATCAGACATGACTGAGCAACTGAATTGAACTGAACTGATCACAGATGATAGGGACTTTGCTGAAAAATCCAGGTAAGGGGAAAAGATATTGTCCCCAGTGGTGATGTTATGCTATGAAAACCTTATAAAACATTGTCAGGAGGCCTCACTGCTAAAAGAACATCTAAGCAGAGATATGAAGAAAAATTAGTAGAGAAGCTATTCAGAGTGCAAAGAGAAAAGTATTCCAGTCAGAACATACAGCAAGTGTAAAGCCTGAGGTGACAGCGTAGCTGGCGTGAAGGAACAAGTCTGCCTCAGAGCATCATTCCAAATAGGGCCTCATAAGCACTTGGGCTTTCATTCTGAGACAGAAAAAATCACCAGAAGGTTCTGAACAGAGAAGTGATATCATCTGACTTGTGTTTTATGTGGATTACTCTGGCTGGGGAGAATAGACTGCAGATGGTCAAGGGTAGAAGCTGGGAGATCAGTAAGACTACCACTATCATCTGGACGAGAGAAAATGGTGACTGAGATTGAGAGGTTAGTGGCAAGGTTTGGAATATGTTTTAAAGGCAAAGCAGGTGGAATTTAATAACTGATTGGATATGGCTTATGAAAGAAACAGAGAAGTCATGACTGACTCTACTGGGACTTCCCCGGTGGTACAGTGTTTAAGACTCCTCGCTCCCAATGCAGGGGGCCCAGGTTCAATCTCTGCTCAGGGAACGAGATCCCACATGCCGCAACTAAGACCCAGCACAGCCGAAAACAAACAAGCAAATAAAAAACAAAACAATGTGGTTTAAAAAAAAAAAGAATGACTCTATGGATTTGGGTCTGAGCAGCTAGCTGCAAGAATGGAGTTGCCATTTACTGGTAAGGAAGACTATAGGGAAAGTAGGTTTGGCAGGGTTTACGGAGAAGGATCAGGAGTTTGGTTTTGAATATGTCAAATCTGAGATGTCTATTCACACGGAAATGTGGGTGTTAAGTAGATGTAGAATCTGGTATTCCTAGAAGATATCTGGGCCAGATATCAATCTGGGAATGCTTGTGAAAATCATGAGACTGAAGGAGATTGCCTGGGAAGTGTGTATAAATAAAAAGTAGTGCTCAGGAGTGAATCCTGAGGTGCTACAAGGGTGGGGAGATAAGCAGGGAGTAGCAAAAATGACTCCAGAAGAAACGGTCAATAATGTTGGAGGAGAAACAAGACAGAGAGGTATTCTGGAAGCCAAGTGAAGAAAGTATTTCAAAAAGAAGGAATCTAGGGACTACCCTGGTGGCCCAGTGGTTAAGACTGCAATTCCAATGTAGGGGATACAGGTTCGATCTCCAGGTCGGAGAACTAAGAATCCCACATTACACATGGCCAAAAAAAAAGAAAGAAAGAAATTGAGGCATAAGAACAGACCAAAGATTAATGGACTAGCACTGGTAGTCCAGAAATAAACTCTTACATTTATGGCCAGTTGATTTTGACCATTCAATGGATAAAGAATATTATTTTTCAATAAATGGTGCTGAGATAACTAGACATACACATGCTCAAGAAGGAAGCTGGACCCCTGTCTCACACCATTCACAAAAATTAACTCCAAATGAATCACAGACCTAAATATAAGCACTAAATAAAATTATGAAACACTTAGGGGAAAAAAATAGGAGTAAATTTTTGTGACCTTGGATTAGACAATGGTTTAGCTATAAAACCAAAAGCAAAATCAACACTAGAATAAATAGAACTTCATCAAAATTTAAAACTTTTGTACTCTAATACACATATTATGATGGCAAACCAAACAAAGCCAACCAGGAAATAACAAGTGTTATTTAGCAAGGATGTTGAAAAACTAGAACCTATGTGCACTACTGTTAGCAATGTGCAATGACAGCTGCTGTAGAAAATAATAGAGCAATGCCTCAAAAAAAAAAAAAAATCAGGATTACAACAATGCCACTTCTGTGTGTATACCCAAAAGAAATGAAAGCAAGAACTTCAACAGATATTTGTACATCCCTATTTATAGCAGCATTATTCACAATAGCCAAAACGTAGAAGAAACCCAAGTGTCCACTGATGGATGAATGGATAAACAAATGTAGTATATATACATACAATGGAGTATCATTCACCTTTAAAAAGGCAAGAAATTCTGACATATGCTACAACATGGTGAACTTCAAAGACATTATGTCAAGTGAAATGATCCAGTCACAAAAAAACAAATATTGTGCAAATACACTTATATGAGGTACCTAGAGCAGTCAAATTTAGAGAGACAGTACAAGGGTGATTGCCAGTGGCTGAGGGGAGGAGAAAACAGGGAGTTAATTTAAGGGTACAGAGTTTCAGCTAGGGAAAATGGAAAAAGTTCTGGGGATTAGATGGTGGTGATGACCACATGGTGATGGCCATGTGAATGAATTTAAAATGGCTAAAATGTTAATTTCATGTTTTCTGTATTTTATCACAATAACTTTTTTTGAAAAATAAAACATTTACGCTTCAAAGGACAGCATAAAGAAGGAAAAAGATAACCAACAAATTAGGGGGAAATATTCACAAATTATCTGGACCTATGTCCTTATGTCCTTATTATCTGGACCCTTATGATTAGACAGTAGAAGTGACAAATAGATTCAAGGGATTAGATCTGATAGACAGAGTGCCTGAAGAACTATGGATGGAGGTTCATGACATTGTATAGGAGGCAGGGATCAAGACCATCCCCAAGAAAAAGAAATGCAAAAAGGCAAAATGGTTGTCTGAAGAGGCCTTACAAACAGCTGTGAAAAGAAGAGAAGCAAAAGGCAAAGGAGAAAAGGAAAGATATTCCCATTTGAATGCAGAGTTTCAAAAAATAGCAAGGAGAGATAAGAAAGCCTTCCTCAGTGATCAATGCAAACAAATAGAGGAAAACAATAGAATGGGAAAGACTAGAGATCTTTTCAAGAAAATTCAGGATAACGAGGGAACATTTCATGCAAAGATGAGCACAATAAAAGACAGAAATGGTACGGACCTAACAGAAGCAGAAGATATTAAGAGGTGGCAAGAATACATATAAACTATACAAGAAAGATCTTCACAACCCAGATAATCATGACAGTGGGATCACTCACCTAGAGCCAGACATCCTGGAATGCGAAGTCAAATGGGCTTTAGGAAGCATCACTATGAACAAAGCTAGTGGAGGTGATGGCATTCCAGTTGAGCTATTTCAAATCCTAAAAGATGATCCTGTGAAAGAGCTGCACTCAATATGCCAGCAAATTTGGAAAACTCAGCAGTGGCCACAGGACTGGAAAAGGTTAGTTTTCATTCCAATCCCAAAGAAGTGCAAATGCCAAAGAATGTTAAACTACTGCACGATTGTACTCATCTCACATGCAAGCAAGGTAATGCTCAAAATTCTCCAAGCCAGGCTTCAATAGTGAAGCGAGAACTTCCATATGTTCAAGCTGGATTTAGAAAAGGCAGAGGAAACAGATCAAATTGCCAACATCTGTTGGATTATTGAAAAAGGAAGATAGTTTCAGAAAAACATCTACTTTTGCTTTATTGATTATACCAAAGCCTTTGATTGTGTAGATCATGACAAACTGTGGAAAATTGTTTAAGAGATGGGACTACCAGACCACCTGACCTGCCTGCCAAGAAAACTGTATGCAGGTCAAAAAGCAACAGTTAGAACTGGACATGGAACAACAGACTGGTTCCAAATCAGGAAAGGAGTATGTCAAGGCTATACACTGTCACCCTGCTTATTTAACTTATATGCAGAGTACATCATGCGAAATGCCAGGCTGGATGAAGCACAAGCTGGAATCAAGATTGCTGGGAGAAATATCAATAATCTCAGATACATCTCAGGTACGCAGATAACACCACTCATGTGGTAGAAAGTGAAGAGGGACTAAAGAGCCTCTTGATGAAAGTGAAAGAGGAGAGTGAAAAAGCTGGCCTAAAATTCAACATTCAAAAAGCTAAGATCATCCAGTCACATCACTCCATGGCAAACAGACGGAGAAACAAGGGAAACAGTGACAGACTTTATTTTCTTGGGCTCCAAAATCACTGCAGATGGTGACTGCATTCATGAAATTACAAGACGCTTGCTCCTTAGAAGAAAAGCTATGACCAACATAGATAGCACATTAAAAAGCAGAGACATTACTTTGCCAACAAAGGTCTGTCTAGTCAAAGCTATAGTTTTTCTCCAGTAGTCATGTATGGATGTTAGAGATGGACTATAAGGAAAGTTAAGGGCCAAAGAATTGATGCTTTTGAACTGTGGTGTTGGAGTGAGAATTCCTTGGACTGCAAGGAGATCAAACCAGTCAGTCCTAAAGGAAATCAGTCAGAATATTCATTGAAAGGACTGATACTGAAGCTGAAACTCCAATACTTTGGCTACCTGAGGCGAAGAAATGACTCATTGGAAAAGACCCTGATGCTGGGAAAGATTGAAGGCAGGAGGAGAAAAGGATGACAGAGGATGAGATGGTTGGATGGCATCAGTGAATTAATGTATGAGTTTGAGCAAGCTCCGGGAGCTGGTGACGGACAGGGAACCCTGGCGTGCTGCATTCCAGGGGGTCGCAGAGAGTCGGATATGACTTAGCAACTGAACTGATGTCCAGAACATATAAACAACTCTTACAACTTGACAGAAAAAGACAAACAACTCAACTTCAAAATGGATAAAGGATAAATAGACATTCTTCAAAGAAAATATAAAAATGGCCAATAAGCATATGAAAAGATGTTTTAACATCATTAGCCACTAGGGAAATGAAAATCAAAGCTAGAAGATACCAGTCACACTCACTGGGCTCTAATAAAAATAGAATGGCTAGGATGTGGAGAAATTTGAACTTGCATACACTGCTGGCAGAAATGCAAAATGGTGCAACCACATTGGTAAACAGTCTATAAGTTCCAAAAAAATCTGAAACACAGTTACCACATGACCCAATGTTCCCTTTCTAGGTATTACACAGAATATATGTCCACACAAAAACAACATTATTCATAATAGCCAAAAACGTGGTAAAACAACAACAATACCAACAACAAAGCACAACAAAATGTCAATCAACTGATGAATGTATGAACAAAATGTGCTGTATCCGCATAATGGAATAGTATTCTGCCACAAAAAGAAATGAAGCACCCATGTGTGTTACAACACTGGTCACTTTTGAAAACACTGTTCTGAGTAAGCTTAGGCTGTAAAAGGTCTCAAGCAGAGCAGTGAAGAAAGCTTTTTTCAAATCTCTCTTGTGGTAGCAGTCACTATTGAATCAGTTTACCAGGTTAGGGTGACTGCTCCTGTGGACTCTACTGTGTTGGCCAGAGGCCTGCCTGTGTGCTTATTCACCTTGCTCTGTTCCCTGGGCTTTAAGGCATGGTGCTGCAGTCAGGCGGGATCTAGCACTGAAGGGATGCTGCCACTGCCCGACAGCCTCTCTGCCACCCCGTCTGTAGCCCACAGACCAGAGTGGATCTTGGAAAGCACCCAGAATTCTGGCTTGATCTCTTACTGGCATTTCAGAACACTTCCTTCTCGTTATTTCTGCTGCTGCCACAAGTTCCTGCACGGTCCAGTAGGATGGCTGCCCAGAAGAGAAATACTGCAACTTGAAGAACTGAACCCCAGGGTTCTGGATGTTCAGGCTAACATTGACTCCCACCACAGCTAAAAGAGTTAGTAAGGAAGTAGTGCTTTGATATGAGTTGTTTCTACTGTTGCTGCAATATTGGGTTGGCCAAAAAGTTCATTTGGAGTTTTCTGTAACATCTTATGGAAAAAACCTGAATGAGCTTTTTGGCCAATCCAATATAAAAATTTCTAAGTGCCCAGGAAGAAAGAAAAGGGGCTGCAAAGTTAAAGAGAGTTCAAAACCCCTTGTATCTGAGGAATTATAGAAAGCTTCCTGGAGGAGGTGAAACTTTGGCTGTATGCTGAAGAACTGAGTAAATTTTCCTAGATTGATGTGGCAAACATAACACCTCAAGCTAGAAGGAAGCATGTATATGTGGTATGCTGAAAACAAAGTACAAGGTGAATTTGTGAGACAGAAGGTTTCTTCCAGACAACAGAAGATAAGCCTAGAAATGTAAACTAGAGACCAGGTGTAGTGGCCTTGAATGCTAAGTGAAGGAATTGAGACTTTTTGATAGGGTATCAAGAGCAGCTCTAGGGATATTTGAAAGGAACAGGATTTTAATCCTCCAGTTTAATTTTATGATGACATAGTCATGATTCAAATTCTAAAAATTATTTAAAGTGTATACAGTAAAAAAGAATCTCCTCATTTCACTAGTTTTTTACCTAATACCTTTTCCCATGGGCAATCCTGTACCAGTTTCTTATGTATCTTAGTGGTTTTTTGTTTGGTTGGTTAGCTGGGTGGTGGTGGTTGTTGTCTTTTGGCCATGCCAAGTGGCTTGCAAGACCTCAGTTCCCTGGCTAGGGACTGATTCAGGGCAACAGCAATGAAAGCCCAGAATCCTAACCACTAGGTCACTAGGGAACTCCTGTGTTAAATATTCTATACATACATACAAACACACACTACGGGTTTGTGTATGTATTCTTCATCTCTCCTTTTTATACAAATATATGGGCTTCCCTGGTGGCTCAGTGGTTTAAAAAAAAAAAAAAATCCACCTGCCAATGCAGAAGACACAGGCTTGATTCCTGAGTCAGGGATTCCCCTGGAGTAGGAAATGGCAATCCACTCCATTATTCTTGCCTGGAGAATCCCATGGACAGAGGAGCCTGATGGGCTATATTCCATGGGGTTGCAAAAGAGTCTGACATGACTTAGCGACTAACCAACAACAACAAAGCATCTTATACATACTGTTCTGCACCTTGTTTTCTGAAATATGTCAATATATCTTTCCATTTCAGTAAAGAGGTACCTTTCTTTTTACAGCTGCATGGTACTGTATTTCATCGTTTGGATGTGCCAGTAAGTTATTTAACCAGCCTTTCTTAAGAACATTTAGGTTGTTTTCAATCTTCACTATTAAAAACAATACCTCAGAAACAGCCTTAAACATATGTCCCTTCTACAGGTGAAAATGTACCAGCAGGATATATTCTTGGAAGTAGTGCTGGGCCTCAAAGGGCATACATAATTCTGATGCATGTTGCCTTCCTCAGAGGTTATACCAATTTCCACTCCCATGCACCACAATGGATGAGTACCTGTTCTCTCACATCTCTGCCAACACAATATGTTTCATAATTTTAATCTTGCCTTAGAAAGATTAATCAGGTTATACGCATAAGAGGACAACCTCATTTACATTTAAAATTAGATGAATAAAGCATATGCTCTTTGGATAAACTTATTATATTTTTGATTGGGAGAAGTAATTTTAAAGCTACATGTCATCTCCATGCTGCCCAGAAAAGACTTTTCCCAATTCTTGTAGCCAAAAACCATTCCACTGTATAAATGTTAGGTAAGCAGCCTTTAACTGGAGATGTAACAAAGGGAATGTGACTGGGGGGAGCAGAGTCGGGCTCTTGGGCAGGGTCAGCGCTGCAAGAAGTTTCTGGACAGCTCCGAGTTAGAACTAAGGTTCTGTCCTGTCAACTCCAGTACGGGGGTCAGGGTAAGGGAAATTCCCACAGTGGCCCACAAGGTGGAGAAGCCCCATTAGCTTCTGGAGAAATGGCAATCTTATCTCAGCAAGAAGCTCATGGAGAATGATTTTGAAATGCAACACAGGATTGCATCAGCATCTTAGCTCCTATGAGAAACATGCCTCTTTCCCTCATTCCTGCCCCCTACCCCACAGCCACTTTACATCAGGATAGCCTAAAGGTCTGCAGCTATGAACTATCTTTGCCCAAACGCTCTTCCTCTCTGAAAAGGCACTTGCCAAAGCTCCTGCCGATAAACTGGAAGCTCCCTATGGACAAGAACTCTCTTTCTGTCACTTTTCAATTCTGTCGCTCCAATTCCCACAGGGTCAACTTACGAATCTATACCCCAGTAATTGAGCCTGATTGAAGATGTGAACCTCCCCCGCCACCCTGTGAAGCTCACCACCAAGCCGGATCTCATGCCGGCCTGATTCAGGACACACCCAGCCAGCTGCAAACCCATTCACCAGAGACTTGAAATACCTGGGTGCGTGTCTTCTACCGAGAGATGGTCTGTCTTCCGTACTAGCTCGTGTATAAGTTTTTTCTGCCTCAGTCTTTTCTCTCTTAGAACATCTTTAAAATTGCTGATGCATCTGTTGAGGTAGATGGTCTCCGCGCACATTTGCTCTAGGCTTAGCCTGCCCTGTTTCGGAGATTCAGGCCTGGAACAAGTTTTACTTCCCAGACACGGAGCCAGAGCAAACCCTGGCGATGAATATGCAAGAGGCAAGTTACTGGAAGCTGGAGAGGAGTTGCTGGGATCCTGAGAGGCCTGGTCTCCCTGGGCAGAGATGCCCACTCCACCAGACACCACGCTGAGTATGCTCTCACTCCCCTGACTCCCGGGGCTCCCCAGTGAGAAATCCTGAGCACCCCCTGAACTCACTGTGCCAAGAAGTCTATCACTGTTCTCGGACTGGGAGCCACTCTCAATGCTTTCAAGGTCCTCAGGGGTGATGGACCCACTGTTCTCCAGCTTCTGAAACACTCCCTGCAAAGCTGAACGAAAGTGGTCAATTGCTCGGCCCAGTTTACTCGTGTAAAACTTGATCTCTACATCTTCGTCCTCCTGCAAGTCACCCAGGCGAGAGGATTTTTCCAAGACATCTTTGAGGACCTGAGCGGCATGCTCCTCCTCTTCATTCAAGTCAATGTGAACCATGTCACTGAAAGTCTCGGGCCCAATGCTGATTTCCTCCATCAGGCTGTCACAGCTCAGAGTTGCAAACCTTCTGGACTTGTCTGTCAAGAGGTCCTCTAGCTGCTTTGAGCTCAGAATACCCAAACCAGCTTCACAGGCCAGGAGTTGGTCCTCTGCCTTCAGCAACCCAGACAGTGATAGGCAACTGCTGGTCTCACTTTTGTCACTGTGGTTGTTTTCTAGTTTTGCTGCTTTAGGTCCCAGGTTACACTGTTTGAAAACCTGGGATTTCCCAGAATCTTCCTCTTTCGAGATTAACACTAGGGAAGGTTCCTCACACTGATGGAGGGTGGACAAAGAAGCCTCTCTTCCTGTCAATTCATTGCAGGAGCCCCTGAGAACTTGGGGGTTTCCTGATGTTCCTCTGACTTTACCCCCTGGCTTAGACTCATTGCTTGGCTTTGCCAAATCATTCTTGGGTGGGAAGCAAAGGCCTTGCTGTTCAGGGCTCTGGGGTTCTCTATGTTGATTCTGAGCCCTCATTTGATGTGCTCCTGTTATTGGTCCTCTGTCCCCTGTTTCCACCAGAAAAACCGGCTTATCCAGGTGTAAAGAATTCAAATTGTGATGCTGGAGTTGTTGTTCCAAAGATGAGAGAGACTCCTTTGGGGGATTCTTAGAGCATGGTGGCTGGCTTGGTTCTTCTCTGGTGGTGATCCGGACCCCTAAACTCTGCAAGAGGATGGATTTCTGCAGTATGAGGTCCCGATGCTCTAGATGGGCAAGCTTCACAACAGTAGGCCTGGGAGCTGGGCTTCTGCCAGCTCGGTAGGCCTCTTTAATGAATCTATTGCACTGCATGCCATTAACACACATGTGCTTGGCCAGGAAGTTGTGAGCCAGCTCCATGGTATTTTCCCCATCTTGCTCAGGAAGTCCATACAGATACAGAATGGCTTCCTCACTGGGTCTGTTCACATTGGGTTCCTGGGCCTTCCCTCCACCACACCCTTTGGCCAGGGAACTGCTGCCCACATGCAAGCCTTCTATTTCACTAAGAACTGAGTCTACACAGCTAGAGACCTCATCCACTGAACCTCGGACTTGGCTCAAGTGCTGTCGCAACTCAGCAATCTCAGTTTGGAGACGGCTGATACCCTGCAGCTCTCTGATGATATAGTCCACTACATCTCCCAAAGGTTCTTGCTGTTCATGGCGACAGCCTTGGCCAAGGCCTCTGGACAAGAGGGGCTTGGCTTGATCCCTCTCTGAGGGCTCTGGACAGCTTGTGGTAATGCTGGCAGATGAGAGGTCCTGAGAGGCAGACCCTGAAACACAGGCTGTGGAACCCAGAGGAAGCTGGCCACTGGCCTGCTGCCTGAAGCTGCAACGCTGGGCCAGGCCCCCATCTGTATCCCCACCAATGGCAGAGGCTACAGGCCCACAGTGAGGGGGCAGGAAGCTGTCCTCTGGCAAGGTTCCGGCAGGGCCTGAGGACTTGCTCTTGATGCCACACACAGTCTCTGCCTTAGCTTTATCTGGGGAAAGTCTGGAGGAGGATCCCAAGGTGACCATGATTTCTTCCTCTGACTCTTGCAACAATCGCTTCATTTTCTCCCTCAGGGTCTGAGGGATTCTCAAGCTTGTTCCTCTTGCTTCTGGTCAGGATGGTTAATAGAGATTGTCTTAGAAGGCAATATCCTGACCTGCTCTTTTCCGTCTATTTTTAGCAATTATTGATGGCTGATGCCTGGGGCTTGGCCCAGTGATGCCTGGGATGGTCCCATGTGTGGTCTCAAACCTGGCACATGTCCCTGGATCCTGGTTTGACTCTTACCCTGCAGCTAGCGAAAAAGGAAAATAGTGTGCTTCGATCAGAAGGCAGCATGGTAATATGAATCAAGCTGTCAAGCAGGAGTAAGAACATTACCTTCTAAGACTCTAGGAGTCAACAGTGACCTGCCTCCCAAGGCTAGCTTTAAAGGTTGCAGGCAGTCACTTCTCTCTCTCTCCTTGGCTTCCCATCAGTTTTGATGTAAAATCAGATCAAGCCCTTGTGTTGTGAGCAAGGGCTGATGCCAAAGGCATCAGGATTGAAACACTCCTGGGAAACAGGTGGGATGAACTGGACAGAGACTGAACCTTTACAAATTCAGCATGAGGCTCAGCAACAAACACACAGATGTTTAACCACCAAAGCTCAAACCACACACACAGTAACAGACAAGGCATGGAATGTTTCTTTTTCTTCCCCTCCAGTTTGTTGTTCCAGTGAAGACTCAGCTACTTAAAGGTTTGCTCCTGCCTGTGCTTATAACACAAAGTGTTTTCCCTCTGTTTAGTGATAGCAACTCTTCACTTGGAGAAAGGACCATGACAAGAAAGTGATTTCCTAGCTGTCTACTGCTGGAGTAACAGAGCGCTGCTCCAACCCTCTGAATGGCCTGGAGAGAACAACACATGTGGCCGGTGGGGAGTTGGTTACCTTGGAGAGGGTTCCAGGGTGCTCTGCTGTTCTCCAAAAAGGTGAAAAGAGACCTGCCACCAGTCTTGCCCCTAAATACTAAGCTACCAGTGACTGTAACTCACGGAGATGACTGTTACCTTCTAGGGGGTGGCGGGGTGGGAATCCATTCCCTTTTTACTGGAAAAATGCAGAATGCAGGGAAGGAGCAGAGGGGAAAGGACAAGGTGAAATAGAGAGCCCAGGAGTGCATGGGACCGCCAGTGCTCTCTGGCTCTGCCGGGTCAGCTGGGGATGGGTCAGAGAGGTTGGTGGGAGACACGCTACCCTTCCTGTTCTTCAACTGGAGACGGTTTCTCTATTTTCTAGATTTGACCTAGATTTCTACATCTTCTAACACCCCTGCCTCCTTCTAACTCAAGTGAACCCTAGAAAGTGAAAACTGGCTGTGAAGAACACAAGCTGACCGCTCCCACAGCATCATTTGTGGGGAAGACCACTGACTACAGTCTGTCGGTCTGAAAATGAAAAGCACTGGACTTCTCCAGACTAAGAACAGAAGAACAAGTCCCAAGACTTGAAATAAAGATGAAGCCGACCTCTTTTACCGGAAATAACTAGGCCAAGGATCAAGAGACTAGATTAATTTCCTTTTCATTTCTTCCCTTCTCTCTAGCTCATGTAAAAACTCTTACTTCATCAAGGAATTCTTCATTTAAGAACTCCAACCATCCTGTGAGGCACTGGAGAGGCCTAATTATTGCTTTTTAAGCATTACTGCTTTACTTCAATGTTTCAAGGGGTCAGGATCAGCCAAACCCGTAATGTGGTCAACTCAATCTAGGCTCTGTGTGTGTGTGAGAGAGAGAGAGACAGATACACAGACAGACAGACAGTACATGCACAGTCAGAACTCCTGAGTCTCGGATCTAGAGATCCAGTTGCCTAGACATCAAAGCCCCCAATTCCAGGAATGACTCAAATTCTTACTTCTCTCATCTACATTTCCAAAGCCACCCCTCTTTTCCACTAAGGTGCAAGGTCTAGGCACCCTGATTTGGTCTCGGTACCCAGTATTAGCTTTAAATCATGTCCCCAGCCTGATGGACTAGAGCTGGCAATTTGCTTTTCAAGCTCTTCTCAGAGGAGAAAGACTGTTTACTAAGCCAAGATGGAAGCTCTGAGTATGAGCCACGATCAAGTGGTACTAGGCTGAACATCCCCAGACATTAAGTTTGAGTCTTGCTTCACCAGTGACCTTGGATTAAACACTTCTCCTCTCTGTGCCTTAGTTTCCTTATCTGTAAAGTGAGGGAGGTCACCACGGAGATGCTATAAAATGAGAGACTGGTAACTGGTAAACTGCACAGCACCAGAGTACAGTTATTATTACTGACATGGCAGGACCCTGCAACAAAGAAGCAGGGAAACCAGTGTCTAAGCCTAGTGTGCAGTTGCCTAAATGGTATGATTTGAGCGAACCATGACTTCTATCCCAGCCCCAGACCCCTAGCTCTCCCAGTGTCTTCTAACAGTCTGCAGCAAGGCCTGGATGACAACCGTTACACCGTCCCTCTTTGTCGATCTTTCCTCTAGAAGTTTTCTTTGGAAGGTAAGAAAAGGGAAGAGCAAAACATTCACTTCCAACACTTCATTCAGGTGACAGGATGCTTGCCACCCTCCCTCAGGCAGCCTGAAAGCACGAGGAAGGGGAAAAACAGCTACATGGGCCAAGTCTTCCTTTCTAATGCTAGCGAGGCCCAGAACCCACTGCCAGGTCCTCCACAGCTGGCCCCACTCCGGTCTAGAGGAGGCAGTTTTCCAGGAACAACACTGAAGCTGACTGTCCTGCTATTGCTTCAGCGCAGGCCAGGTTAACTTTGGGCCAACCTGCTTTTGCCCATCAGATCAGTATTCCAGGTGGGCCTGGCCTAACTTCCTGGACAGTCTTGCCAGGTCCGAGAGTGCAGGGCCTACACCACGGGCTGGCCAGCCACACAGGGGACCAAGGGCATAGCTGCTGCCGTCCAGAGCCTTTTCCTGTGGCATCCTGAACGTCTAAAGGCAGAGGAGCCTGCTTTCCTATTTAAAATACACCAGCGACAATTAGGAAATTTCCAGCTAGAGCTCCCAGAGCAGCTCCTCCTGGGCTCAAACAAAGATGCTTGTGTTCATACTAAATAAACAAAACCCTCTAAACCTTCTTCTGAATTGGTAGCCGCAGCTCCCAGATGAACTCTGAACTTAAGAATCACCTCCTAGGGACATGGGTTCTCTAAAGGCACCAAAGCCACTCAGTCGTCCACCTATTTATGTTTGGAAACAGGGGACAGAGCTCACTGTGATGCCCAGAGGATGAACCAGTCACTCTGCTCAGAACGCCATGGGATACCAGGAGACAGGATGGGCTGAAAGGGCAACCAGAAGAGCCAGGATGTCCGGCTCAAGACCACCTCCTTCTTCAGCCTTTCTTAGCTACTGCTGTCCACAGGAATGGGATAACCAGGGCCAAGGTGTGAGTAAAACAGTTGATCTCTAAATCAATTCAATCAATGTTCCAGGCACTAAACTATGAGCTAGGAATAGAAGACACAGTTCCTGGTCTCTAATATATTAAAGTTTGGAAACAAAGTTAGACATATAAACTATCACAAAGTGATACACGTTATAATAGAAGTTGTAATAGAAAAGCGAGCACCTAATTCCAGGGTGGGGAATGGGAAGTTGATGGGAAGTCCAGCAAAAGCAGGACAGGAAAGGCCACCAAGAAGTAACATTTGGGGGTGGGGGTGGGGGAAGAATACTTGAACTGGAAACGCTGGGCTGGAAGAAGCACAAGCTGGAATCAAGATTGCTGGAAGAAATATCAATAACCTCAGATATGCAGATGACACCACCCTTATGGCAGAAAGTGAAGAACTAAAGAGCCTCTTGATGAAAGTGAAAGAGGAGAGTGAAAAAGTTGGCTTAAAGCTCAACATTCAGAAAACTAAGATCATGGCATCTGGTCCCATCACTTCATGGCAAATAGATGGGGAAACAGTGGACACAGTAGCTGACTTTATTTTTCTGGGCTCCAAAATCACTGCAGATGGTGACTGCAGCCATGAAATTAAAAGATGCTTACTCCTTGGAAGGAAAGTTATAACCAACCTAGACAGCATATTAAAAAGCAGAGACATTATTTTGTCAACAAACGTCCGTCTAGCCAAGGCTATTGTTTTTCCAGTGGTCATCTATGGATGTGAGAGTTGGACTGTGAAGAAAGCTGAGCGCCAAAGAACTCATGCTTTTCAACTGTGGTGTTGGAGAAGACTCTTGAGAGTCTTGGATTGCAAGGAGATTCAACCAGTCCATCCTAAAGGAAATCAGTCCTGAATGTTCATTCGAAGGACTGATTCTAAAGCTGAAACTCCAATACTTTGGTCACCTGATGCGAAGAACTGACTCATTGGAAAAGACCCTGAAGCTGGGAAAGACTGAGGGCGGGAGGATGAGATAGTTGGATGGCATCATCGACTCAATGGACATGGGTTTGGGTGGACTCCGGGAGTTGGTGATGGACAGGGAGGCCTGGCGTGCTGTGGTTCATGGGGTCACAAAGAGTCAGACACAACTGAGTGACTCAACTGAACTGAACTTGAACTGGAAAGGCATAAGGAGGCCTTGGGGCCCAACCAGCTCCAAGTCAGCCTTCTAGTTTCCTTCGAGGTACACAGTGGTGTCATGCTGCCCTATCCACTCGAGTCAACTCTCCAAGTTTTCATATGTACAGCCTTGAAAATGACCATATCTTTCTGCAGTCTTTTCCTAAGGAATGCCTAAGGCTGCGAAGAATAAAGTGGCCCTTTCAGGGAATACCTGCTTTTGAAAAGGGAACATACCAAAACAAAATGAATTAATCAAAAGGAACAAAGTTTCAATGATGGAAAGCTGAGAACTATGTCAGAGAGGAGACCCTTATATCACACCGCATCAGCACCAGCCTGCCAAAAAGAGTCAAGAGGAAAAAAGCTCTCGGCTTTCTGAAATGCCTGGTTCTTTCATCTCTCTCTGCCTTATCAAATAAATGTCATTAGGAATGTGAGTATTCCTTGTAAAATTGCTTCTGACCCAAATCTTGGCTTGGAGGAAACAGTGGGGAGACCCCTGGGAATAGGCCAGGGCTCTTTGTACAGATACCAAGCAGCCTCTCATTTTGTGTGAAACAAGCACAGAAGGCAGAAAGCCAAGCGCTCTGTCTCCTACCTACCTCCCCCGTATCACTCACGGAAGTCAGATCATTCCTGGGCCATTCACCAATAATGCTCTATGGCTAATATGGTGGGAAATGAATTTCCAGGCCCAAGGCAGATAGGGGTACTCTTATGATGTTAATCTTTGAGAAGTAATCAATGCTCACAGAGAATCTTGTCAGACACAATGATCAGGGTCACAAGGTACAAAGGCTGAGATTAGTCAAAGGGAATGAAGAATGCTCCTCAAATGCGTAGCAAGGTCCCTGAGTTTGAACAAATTCTGGGAGATGGTGGAGGACAGGGACACCTGGCAGACTGCAGTCCATGCGGTTGCCAAGAGTCCAGCATGACTTAGCGACTAAACAACAACAACAAAGGCCCTGGACTGTAGTTGCCAGCCCTCCTCGCCCACCTCAGGAGGACCTCCATTTATTGGCCAGAAGCTGGACATGTAACAGAAAGAATACTTCAAGCGCTGCATCCAAGAAGGCAGACAGACACGCAGGGGATGTACGGTAGCGCGGAAAAGCATGCTGCCTTCTGCGGGCTGGTACATCAAGACCCCAGAGTGAAGACTGAATAGCCGTCAGGGGAGCTGGGTATTCTGTGCCCTTCCCAGGGTTCCCTGTCAGCGGGACCAGGGTTTATTACACCGAAGAGTCTCACAAACCGTAAAACAAATACATATGTACCTAGACTCGGATGCTCATGCCAAAGACTCTGTCCAAACTCAAGTTAGGCTTCTTTGAATACTCTTTGTGACTAGGCCACTGTCCTTAGACTCTGTTTAGTCCAATTTTAGCAAGAATCTCGCCGGGTCAGTTTAGTGGAAATTCCCCACCTTTGATATCAGACCAAATTCCTTATCCCTCACCCTGGCCTGATTCCAGCAAAAATCCTGTCAAGTCCATTTAACCAGATGCCTCTCTTCCCCTGATGCTTCCTCTTAGTCATTTTCCATCCACTGACCCTCTCCCTGTTCCTTGGCTAAAAATTCTCACTTGCATTCAGAGTTGGGCTCAATCTTTCTCCCCTTACAATACTGCAGAATAATAGACCCCGCCCCCTCCCCCCGAATAAAGTCTGTCTTACCATTTCTAACAAGAACCAGAACAACTTTTTTCTTAAGCACTCACCATGTTCTTTTTCTTTACTACCTAGGACTCCTGTGAACAAACTGAAGATGGCATGTGAGTAGGACTCTAGCCCCCGAACACCCTCCTATCCACCCCCTGCACCTCCACATTCTTTATCCTCTCACTCTGCTCTAGTTTCTTCACAGAACTTATTGGTACTACCACCTGATAGACCACATATTTGTCTGTTTATCACCTGTCTTTCTCCCCAGCCTCTATCCTAGAATGTGGGCAAGGACTCTGTTTTGTTCATTGCTGCAGCCTTAGCACTTAGTACGGTGCCTGGCATATATGATGCTCAAACTAAAACAAAATAAATCTTGCCATTAAATAAACGGATCCAGGACACAAAATCAGAAAATGCTAGAGTTGGAAGAGTTCTTTAGGTTTATCAAGGCCTGGAATCTCAGACCACATTATGACCTAGCCTATGGGCTAGTTTTGTTTGGCTATCAAACATTTTTCTAAATTTCAAATTTGAAAGTCTTTAGGGAGGGGAGTGAACATACAGGCTTCTCAAAAGCCCAATTACCCAAGTTTGTAATACCTGGCCTAGAACGACACCCTTGTTGTTAATCTATTTTACTTTGGCAGACACCTAAGTGGGAGGCTCTCGCCTAAGTGAGCGTGAACTCCATTACATTGAAAACCGTGCCTTGTTTGTGGTTTAATTTCTAATGCCAAGTACAGGCCATTACTATGCCAAGCATATAGCACAGCACACAGTGAGAACTCAGTGCCCTGGGAGGAATAAGTAAGTGATGGCAGAGATGATTTAGAATCCAAGTGTTCTGCTTTCTAGTCCATTTCTGTTCCCATAAAAACATACTTCCTTTGAGTTCTAGATTTTCTTACAGATGGATGGCTTACAATCCCCTTCCATTGTAAAACTAAGCTGGAAACTTCTCCCCAAATATACTTGCTCACAATTTGGGGGGGGACACTCACTCAGGACAAATAAAGAGAGTACTGGCAGCACCAGCTTCTGCCAGACCGTCAGTTAGCTGGCATCTCTCCAGAATGGAAGACTGGTAGAGACAGACCCTGTGTGTCCTCCCTAGGGTTGCCGTCACGGGGCTTCCACTTGCCCTCTAGCTGGAAGAGCTGCCTTCATCCTTGTGCTGATGGTGGGTCTAGAACCACACTGTTCAACAGAAATAGAATGTGAGCCACATATATAATTTTAAACATTTCTAGCAGCTGCAAAAATAAAAAGAAACAGGTAAAATTAATTTTAATGTATTTGATTTCACCCATTATCCAAGGTATTATTCTTTCAACACAAAATCAATCTAAAAATATCATCATATATAGGCATTCTGTTTTTCATACTGAGTCCTTGAACTCTGGTATGGATCTTCCATTTACAGCACATCTCAGTTTAAACTAGCCACTCTTCAAGCACTCAACAACCACATGTGGCTGGTGGCTACTACATTGAACAGCATAGTTTTAGAAGGTTAGGGTGTGGGACACTCTGGAGAACCTTTAAAACCTGGCAGTGGATGCTCACTGCCAAGAAGAGACTGTCATCTCAGAGGCAGTAGAATGTTCTGTTCTTTCACTCTCCCTTTAACGTGCTCACTCAGATCCTAGCTCCAAGCAGCATATTTTCATTTGGTGATGGGCTAGATCCTCCCCAAGGCTACAAAGAACAAAGGCCCAAACCTGCAGGGAATGAGACCTTTTCTCTCTCAACCTGACTCTTTCTAGAGACCGTGCAGCTCCGTGTAGCTTAGGTCCAATACTATGGGCAAACTTACAAGAAAAATATGATAACTTCAACAGAAGCTACACCTTCACAGGGAAGACTTAGAGACCTCTCACAGACAAGAGCGTGGTCTCAATGCAGCTGGGTCAAAGGTGTGCAATCCTACACAACTCATGCTAGAGGGAAACACTGCAGTAGTAAAACTGTTTAAAATTTTACAGTTTACAAGCTTCCCATTTTATCATCACAACAGTTCTGTGAGGTAAGAGGTAAGACTTACTATTCTGATTTCATAAACGAGGAAAATAAAGTTCAGAGAGTTTAAATGCCTTGACCAAGGTCACTGAGTGAGCTGGGATTTAAAACAGGGGCTTCAACCTACAAAGTTAGTGCTTGGTTCATCTCACAAGCATGACACAAGTGGACATGTTATCTGTTACCCACATGTGTCCACATTTAAATCTGAGAAAACTCAAGACGACTTTTGTATATGTAGAGTAAAAACACGAGGATAAATTAATACTCACATTAGACAGAAGCACAGTATTGACATTTAAACACACTTTCACACGTTGGAAAAATGGAAAGGTTTCTGAATATACATAGGCATATACAAGAATAGGAAGGTTACGTAGGTATATGTATACATGTATGAGATAAAAGAACATACATACGCATGCACGTGAAAGGAAAGATGGCTTGTGTATATTTACGTAAGATGAATGAATGAGTTGTCTATATATATATATATATATATATATATATATATATGTAACACACAAGAGAGGAACGGACTGGTTATTTATAAACATATGAACATATCAAGAGAGAGATACAGATTCTTCGTATACAGGTATGCGCATATACAAAAGGGTGGATGGTATTTATATACATACAGGAGAGTTTCAAGGAGGAATGGACAGTCAGGTTATCAGCATCTAAACACATGCACGTGAAGATTCTACCTTCAGTGCTGAATATGCTGTTTTTCACTCCTTGTAATGACCCCCTACCAGCAAGTTGGCTCATGCAGTTATGTAATTAATGTAGCTGCTCCATATTCCACCCACAAATGCTTTGCTTTTGTCCCTGCTTCTCATTAAGTCAGTCATACACTCAACACCACTTACCTTGCTGCTGCAATCAAAATAAGAGTTAAAGAAATGAAAAGGGGGAAAAAAAACCACACACATGAGAACCACAAATTCTCAAGTTTTAGAATGCGAGTGCTGTCTCTAAAAGGAAACCCATTCAGAAGCACTCCTTGGTTTGACAGAGAAGCCACAGGGTGAACTCTGTAAGCCACAGCACAGCTGCTTGCCCACCCAACAAACAGAGAGCTGAGGAGCAATTATTCCCGGCTGCACCCAGCTGGCTGGCTCCTTGGTGCAAAGTTGAAGATAGGAACAATACCCGGCAGAGAAATTCCCTCAGTGACGGGCTGGGCAGGAGTCTTGCTGGCTGCAAATCTAGGAATCCAATCTGGTCCACACCTCTCTGCCGAGGGGGAATACTGATGACCAGCCCGCCGAAGGCTACAGCAGCCAAACTTTGGACGTGGAATTCTAACTCCGCGGATTCCGGGCTCTGAGACAGAGACAGAAAGCAGGGCAGCTCCTCTCCGGCAGCTGCCGCTCCTCCTCTCCAGCTGCTTCCTGCCTGCAACCTCCCATAGGGCGCCAGCCCTCCTCACTCGCTCCCGGCGCACACACCCCCTTTCCCAGCACACTCACGCACTCACACTCACCAGCAAGCTCACTCACACACCCTCCGTGTCTCTCCGTCTCCCTAAATATAGATCTTACTCTCTCCCCTCCCCCATTCCTCCCCCACCTCTTCTCCCCCTCCCTTCTTTTCCTCTGCCTATCCACCTCGCTCGTGTCTGGGCTAGAGGATACAGAGACAGAAGACAGCCCTGTGCTCGGAGGAGATCCCAGCCTCACAGGGAAGACAGAAGACAGCAGAAACAGTCAGAGCATAGTACAAAAGGAGCCGTCCCTTCTACTGAGATAAGCTCTAGGTTTTTTTGTTTGGTTGCTTTTCGGTTTTGGTTTTCTATGTATATAATCTGCTGTCTGCATTTGGCAAAGCTGGAGAATAAGCAAAGTCCCAAGGGCAGTTAACATCAAACAACACCACGTTCTCAAAGTAGGTACCTAGTCTAGTTCTTCCTGAACAGCCACAGCAAAAGAACCAACCAGAAAACAAGAACTCCCTGAGGCTATGCCAAGGCAGTGATTAGACAGAAGTGGAGAAACAGGGTGGGCTGAGGAACGCCCCCTACACTGCAGAAGTCAGGACCACAGATTGTTCTGGAATCCAGAATCAGGGACTAACTAACCTAAATTAGGAACTAACTAAAGTGGAAAAGACCCTGATGTTGGGAAAGACTGAAGGCAGGAGGAGAAGGGGGCGACAGAGGATGAGATGGTTGGATGGCATCACTGACTCAATGGACATGAGCAAGATCCGGAAGACGGTGAAGGACAGGGAAGCCTGGTGTGCTGCAGTCTATGGGGTCGCAAAGAGTCAGACATGACTGAGTGACTGGAGAATAAACCTAAAGTGACATCATGTTGATCTAAAGTGCATGAGGTTCAGGACCCTGGTCTCATAGTCCCAAAGTTCCTGGACCTCTGCCAGTGGCAGCCTCACTCCCTGAGACTTGCTAGGCAGCTGGTTCTCACATGGCTTTAATTCCAAATAATTCAACAATTCTAGTGGAATTATCAGGAAATTCCAGCTAAATTTCATCAGGAAATTATCCTTGTCTTCAAAGAGCACTCAAGTTGTTCACGGCAACACAATGCCAAGCATAATCCAGGGACCCCTGAAGCCCTGGAGCATCAATGACAAAAACGTGAAACACGTGATATCTCTTTCTACTCTGCAACCACAGGACAGGAAAAACACTGTTTGAGCCCAGAGAACCTCAGAATTCTTCTCAAAATAGTGCTCCAGTCAGCCGGTAACAATCCAACGAAGCCATTCCTATTCTACCTCCTCTAAGCCTAATCTAATAAAATAATCCCCCTCCTCCTCAGGCTAACAGCAGGTGGGCAGATTGGATTCACCCATCATGCCCAAGCCAGGCTTTCAAACCTTCCTACTTCTGCTGCCCTGCAGCATTCCTCATGACCATGCACAACAAAATGAGGTCCTGCTGGCCAGGAGGCAGGCAGCCTATGGGGGCCACCTAGGATCTGTCATTACAGAACAGCAGCCCTACACAGCAGATAAAACAAGCTTTTAAATTAAGAACGATTTCCTCAGCTTATCCAAGATCCCGAGGAGAAAGCGTTGAAACCAGAGCCAACATTTGCCTCCCTACTGCCTTCTTCCAATAATACTGCTTCCCCCTCAACCAGGGAAAAAAATTTAGATTTCCAGAGACACTACACAACCCATTTCTTAACCATCCACCTCATTATGCAGCCAACACTGACAGCAAAGCAAATACCTCCTAACCCAGTTGGGAGCTGGCTGGATGACAGAAGAGATAAGGGCTGACAGTGCAACCATAACCACATCTAAATACAGAAAGGAAAAAAAAACCTTGAAAACTGTCAAATTTCAGTGGAAGTCATGGCAAATTTACTGTGGAGCTCCTCATATGTCAGCCAGGAGAAAGAGGTAAAGGGTTTATTAACACAAGAAATATAGGGAAGACTAACGAAATTGGAATTCCCTCCCCCAGATCTGTAGCCACTCCTAAAGAGGTCAGAGCAGTGGCTGTCGTGACCAGATTTGGGTCTGAGCTTCCTACACTCAAGAGAATATCAAACTCTCAAGACTGAGAAAACCCTCAGAGGTAGGACACCGCCCACAGAACCTACCTCATCCTAGCACATTCACCAGGGGCTAGGACCTCCAGAGCCTGTAACTGAGGTTGATGTGTCCATCTTGTCCATATGCCTATGCAAACACATTCAGCTCATCTTCTAAGCAGTTTGAGTTTTCCAGAAAAACAAAGGCTCAGACAAGAGAAAATGTGTTTAGGACATGAGGCATAACAAATCTGCTATCTCTAGTTCTAGTCTTCACGAGAGCGCTTATGTGGCTCTGTCCATAAACTACTTTTGTATCTTTCCTCCTTCTCAAGGTTCAGCAAAAGAAACAAGGGGCATAAGCGGGAAAGTGGTAAACAGTGGTCACTGTAAACTCAGTAAAAAAGCAGTGCTCCTTTTGTCACCATTCAACAGAGCCCAGAGAGTGCCAGACATCATGTGACCAAAGGACAATCAGACCTCCTCAATGAACGAGTCTTTCGTGTGCCCAGTTGCTCAGCTGTGTCTGACTCTTTGCAATCCTTTGGACTGTAGCCTGCCAGGCTCCTCTGTTCATGAGATCCTCCAGGCAAGAATACTGGAATGGGTTGCCATTTTCTCCTCCAGGGGATCTTCCCGACCCAGGGATCGAATCCACATCTCCTGCATCTACTGCATTGGCAGGCAGACTCTTTACCATTGAGCCACCTGGGAAGTCCCTTTTGGGAAAGACAAAATTTGTTTCCTGAGCCATGTGAGCAAACTGCAGCCCCCTTGTCACCATGGATCTCCTTCTTGGGAATCCTGGGCAGGCCGAAAAGGATAGGAGTGCCTTGGGAGGTAAGAGCCAGTACAAGCATCCACCTTAGCTGGGCAGCTTTCTCAAAGCAGGGCTGTTCAAGAACCAGCTGGACAGAATTAGGAAAACAGATTGGGTTAAGAAGGAAAATGCATTTATCCAGAAGCTGTGAAATGCTCTGAACAGACATTCTCAAGGTCTGGTTCCCAATTTAAATCTTTGCAGGGATCTTCGCCTAGAGACAGATGAGTCAAGATGGAAATTCAACATGAGACACTGACACTCACGCAGAGTGGTGGGAAGGTTCAGAGCTGCAGGAGCTCTAAAGGGGATCCAAATGGGTGGGTTAGTCAGAGGACCACATGGCACACAAAACTCGTCTTCAGCTAACGCATCTGAGAGCTGTCGCACAAAGACAGGGACGCACTCGCCAATCGCAGCTCTCTCCTCTCACACAAACCAATCCACGTCTCCTTGGGGCTAGATGCAATTGGCTCAGAAGCAAAGAATGTGCCCGCTCCAAACCTGGCCTGCCTTTTCAGATGTCACTACCAGAGAGTGGCTGGGTCAGAACCAACACATGCCCGCCTTTTATTCCAGTGTTAACAATCACATCCACAGGGTGCAAAGGATAGGTTGACCCAAGCCTGACTTATGCAGGAATAAGCTTTTGACGCTTCTTTCTCTACCACTAAGTAAAGCCAGGAGCAACACGAAGAGGCTGGTATATGGTCAGACAACCTGGATCTGTTTCATGAGGAAAATACTTTGTTCTAGTAGCAAAGTCTCTTTTTCCCCTGTCCTCTATAAACTCCTCAGAAATTACATGCAGCAGGGAATGATGGGTGATGGGAGGTGGTTCTCCTTCTTCCCACAGGAACACGCGCCCTAGAGGAGGGAGCGGCCTGGCAGAGACACACTCACTTTACTGATGTGCTAAGACATAGCTGCCGCGCAGTCTAAATCAGACTTGACAAGCTGCAAGGCAGGCCTAAGGAGTCACAAACTGCTGACAAATTTCAGTTCTATAATCAGGTCAAGCCCTGATTAGCAAAATTTTAAAGAGCCGATAAATTCTTCAGGACTGCCCAGCTAAACAGGTTTCCAGTCTAGACTTCCAAAGCATGTGGTCCTATTTTCACTCCGGGAACTAATGATCAAAAATATACACAAAATATACACAGCAAAGCTGTGTACATGTCCACCACCCTCTTAAATAAACTTAGTAAAAATCACAGTTCCCAGATGAGGGCTCCTTAGGATTAAGGTTGGTGCTGACCTATATATCTGATTATATATTTCCTGGGCCAGTCCACAAAGTGAACTGGTCCTGCCTTAGTCTCTGTACCCCAAAGGAGCCAAGGGTCCATATGCTGAGGATTCTCTAGTGGAAACCCAAAATTTGAAATGTCAGGGCGAAGTAAATCTCTAGCACTATGTTCTGACTGGCTAATATTGATCAAATATCCCCTTCAGTTCTTTGCGGCTTGTTCTGAGATCTACCTAAGTGAATCCAATTCTAGAAAATTCTCTTGGTGTAGGCTCTAAGCTCTTCAGAATATGGCCCTGGCCAACAAACAAATCTCAAGTGTCTTGGGCCTCAATGAAGGGACTCCCAAAAAGGAGGGGTTCTCCCTGTACGATTTTCTATGTATTTAAATATATTTGGTTTGAGGCACTGAGCTATAGGAAACTAGCTAATGTTCAAAGAAGGAAGAGAAAACTTAAGGGATACCTACATTATTAGCTGGGATCTCTGAGAGATTACTAGGGATGCATGGAGGAGAAAGGGCTTCCCCAGTAGCTCAGACAGTAAACAATCTGCCTGCAAGTTAGGAGAGCCAGGTTTAGTCCCTGGGTCAGAAAGACCCCCTAGAGAAGGAGGGCTGGTCCCCAGTCTTCTTGCCTGGAAAATTCCACGAATGGAGGAGCCTGGTGGGCTACAGCCCATGGGGTCACAAAGAGTTGGACACGACTGAGTGATTAACACACACACACATATACACACACACACAGAAGAAAGGGAAGTACTCAGTGAGGTAAAGCAGAAGAGAGAAAGCACTGGATTTAACCTGAAAGCAGGGAATGCCCAAGGGGAACCCTGTTGGTGGTGCAGGCATTGGAACCTATGCTGACAGCTCACCCATAGAAATCACACCCTGAAACAACCTCTCTGCTCAGACACAAAATCTTTAGAATCCCTATATTCTAATTCTCTATCCAGTGACAGAATCTCTTTGCAAAATCCTTTATCCCCCTATCTTAAGTCACAAAGTCTAATCAATTTTACCTTCCTACCTATAAAATTGTCCCTTTTTCTACAACCCATAGTCTATGCATTATTATCTCTCACTCAAGTTGCTTTAAAATATCCATCCTCCCTAGTCTCTCTTCCTCCAGAGTCACCTCCCTTTCACTCCTCCTTACTCCTAATCCATTCCTGACAATTTGTTAGAGGGATAGCTCTAAAATGTAGATAGATTTTTGTCGCTCATTTTCTTAAAATCCTTCTGTGACTGCTCTCAGGAAAAAGTCCATGCTCACTCCTTGGCATATTATCAAAGTTCTTTCTTGACCTGTCCAGGTCTAGAGGAATCTAAAGTATCCCAATTCCCTAAGTTTGGTTAAACCAAACTCCTTACACTCACTAAATGTGCCATCCCGTCCTTTGTTCTTTCCATACGACACTGTCTAGAGTGCTATCTGAGAGTAAAAACCAGTATGCTGAGGATGCTAAAAACCTTACAAGTGTTTGTTAGAAAACAAGACTTGGAGCCCAAAGAGCAAAAACTACTTTGGGGTCTTGTTATGGGTTGAACTGTGTTTTTCAAAATCCACGTATTGAATCCGCAGTACCTCAGCGTGCCACCTTGTTTGGAGACAGCATCTTTAGAGATGTAATCAAGTTAAAGTAACGTCATTACGGTGAGCTCTATCCAACATGACCAGTCTCTTTATCAAAAAGGAGTCTGGACATAAAGATACACATAAAGAAAAAACAGCATGAAGAGACACAGGGAGACGTCAACTACCTACAGACCAAGGAAGAAGACTGGAATAGATCCTTCCCTTACAGTGCTCAGAAGGCGCTAACCCGCGTTACACCTTGATTTCGGACTTCCAGCCTCCAGAACTGTGAGACAATAAACTTCTGTTGTGTTAGCCACCCAGTATGTGATCCTTTGTTACGGCAGCCCTAACAGACTAGAACGGTATCTTTGAACATTAGGGGTCGCCACGAGTCAGACACGACTGAGCGGCTGAACTGAACTGAATACAATTTCACCAAAATAAATAAATAGTAGGATGAATACTTACTAGGTACCTGGGTATAATACCAGGCATGGTGAAAAGATATAACCCTTGCCCTTAGGGAGTTCATAACCTAACACAGGAAATGTTATGATACACAGCACTGCTACACATGCCCATATTCTGAGGAGGGTTAGCGCTTGTGCTTGGAAGACTGATAGTGCCATTTACTGATAAAGCACATACATGAAGGGAGGTTGAGGAGAAAGAAAAAACAATGAGTACAGTTTGAACATACTGCATCAGGTGCCTATGAAATTTCTGGTCACAATATCACAGGCACCTTGTCACGAGTCTGGAGTTCATGAAAGAGGACTGAAGTAGATAAAGAAATCTGGGTTAGTGCATGGGTGAGATTATCTAGAGAAGAGCATGAGATGGAAAACAGAACCCTGGAAATCACCAAGTTTTAAGGGGCAAGCAGAGAAAAATAAATGCTGAAAGGGAAACAAAGATGGAACTGTCAGAAATAAGAAAAGGACTTCAAGGGACAGATATGGCAAAAGCCAAGAAGAGCATTCTGGGTAGAAACCAGTCAACAGCTTTTGTCTCACCTGTCATAAGAAATGCTCTAGGGTGTTGATTCTCATCTAGAATGCCCTTCCTAATTTGTCATCTTTGGCTATTTATGTCTGAATGTCCTTAGGTGTGGACCAAATAAACACATTTCCCTAGCATGCCTGAAGATGACAACCAACAAAGGGAAGCATACACCCACAGAACTGGCAAAGATTATTTGCCACAACTCACCTCTTCCCTTTGGCTTGAAGATGTCTTATTTTATACATTATGACTGTACTTCAGGATATGACTGCTTAGGAATGGTGGTAAATCTCAGCTGCATTGTTTATGGAAAGAACACAACTTGCCACTTACAAGGAGTCATGGATCGCCTTAATGACTTGCTTAAGGAAGCAAATTATCCCTTGCTCATTATTTTATTTCTTGGCTATTTCTTGATATTTAATAACAATTGTTGATTTAGCCCCCTCTGGGAATTCCTCTGACAAGACTTCTCTGACCAACTTAACTCAAAGGGATTACTCCTTATTTTATAGTCTTACAGCAATTATTTTTGTTATAAACCATTTCATTCCTTTTGAACTAATTACCTATGATCTTGCAATACCACTTCATACTTTTAAGCAATCTTCCCACAAAACTCTGCTGAGTGCCTAAGTAATCAAAAGCTATAGGGATAATTCATTCCTGACCTCAAGTATGATCTAGGAAAGGAGTTAAGCCTCCACATGTACAAGGAAAATGCCAGTAGAAAGCAGAAGTAACAAGAAAATAAGTGGCCAGGAATAGGATCTCTGAATCCCTGAGCTCTTTTTTTTTTTACCTATATGTACTGGGCCCTCAAGGAATATTAAACAGAGAAGACACTCCAGGTGAAGACTGGAGTGGGTAGCCACTGCCTCTTCCAGGGGATCTTCCCAACCCAGGGATAGAACCCAGGTCTCCTGCACTGCAGGCAGATTTTTACTGTCTGAGCCACCGGCGAAGCCCACCCCATTGGAAATTCGCTCAGTCCCTAAGACGGCTGACGCAGACTCGTGCAAGGCCTTCTAACTCACATCAGGCTGCGCCATAAAAACATCTCAAATAGAAGAACAACTCCAATGACAAGTCAAGCAGTCTGCAACTTGACCCTTTGCTCCTGGGTCCATATTCTTGACTAGACATCTGAATTTCTCCCTGTGCAGGAGGAAGTACTAAAAAAAAAAAAAAAAAAAAAATCAAAGGCCCAAATCAGTTTTCTTCACCTGCCTTTTCATGCCCCAATTTATTTCCAAGTGAAGAGCTCCTGCCTCCAGCATTACAAGTGGAGTGTCTATTCTTTGGGCCTGGAATGAGAGGGCAACCTCTGGCAATGTCTAAAGGCTAATGTGAGGGACTAATATGTATCATAAAAGACACAGGTGAAATGTATGAGAATTTGTAAGAGTAAATATTTCCATCTTTCATAGTGTTGGTTTGGATGAGAATCAGGGAAGGCTCTGTGAAAGAGGCAAAACTGAAGAGAAGAAAAGGTATTCAAGGCAGAGGATATAGGATAAGCAAAGGTACGAAAAGGACAAAAAGGAAGGTGTGATGTTGGAAAAGAAGGAAAAGTAACATATACTAAATGTTAACAACGTGCCAGTTCCTACCCTACATGTATTATCTTATTTAATCCATATTTATTCATGTAGGCAAACAAATTCCAATTCAGAAATGAGGAAACTAAGTTTATAAGAGACTGGGCAACTTGCCTAAGGTTACATAGTCGGTAAGTGGTGGAGCCATACTTCAAATTCAGGATCTTGCTGATTCCAAGGCTCAATTTCTTCCAACTATATATGTCCTCTGGATTAACAAAGGTTAGAAAAGTAGGTTGGACCAATTCATGGTGGTCATGGATGTCAAGCTAAAAAGTTGAGATTACACTTTAACTACCAACGGAAAGAAAAACTAAATGCTTTTCAAGAAAAAAAAATTTCATTCATTCATTCACTCGTTCACTCAGTCACATATCTGTTAAGACTTGCTGGATGCCAGGCATCAGGGATATAAAGTTTAAAAGACACAGTCTCTATTTTGTATTTTCATGCTCTTTTCATCTAGCTTTTATTTAAATTTTTTATTAAATTGTAACATACATACTGAAAAGTACACAAATCAAGAGCATACCAATGTAAACAGAATTCAGATCAAGGACAGAATATCATCAGAATTTCAGAAGCCCCATTGCACTTGTATCTAGTTACTACCTACCCTCTTACGCCAAAATAATCACCATCCTGAAATCTCACACTTCAGATTACTTTTGCCTGTTTCTGAATTTAATACAAAAGGAGTCACACAGTAGACACTCTTTTAAGAAATACATAATCTTGAGGTCAAATGCTCACACAATTCCAGGACAGTATGATAAGCACCAAAATTGACTGTATATAAAATGCTACAGAAAGAGAGAAAAATGAGTATCTAATTCTAACTGGGGACTTTCAGGAAGGCTTCAAAGGATGTGACTTTTAAGTTGAACCCTGAGCACAAGCGGCAGTCATGACTAGTGCTCTTTTTCAGAAAGATAAGCCTGGTAGTAGAACACACAACAGATTCCAAGAAAAATAAATGACAGCAAGAAAACAACTGGAAGACCAATACATAGTCTGAGCAGTAAAGAGGACCTGAATGCAGAGAGGAACAGAGAGGAGACTGATAAAAGATATCACAGAGAGAAAAAGAGCAAGATCTGGCAAATGATCTACTGTGGGAGGTAAGAGAGAAGGAAGAATGACACCGTAATTTTGAGTGGGTGAACTAGCAAAATGATGGTCATGTTAATACAAACAGAGAACAAAGGAAGAGGAACGGGCCCAAAACGGAAGCGTCAAACATTGAGAAATCATGGGGACAACAGCAGTAGATAACTAGACATGAAGGACAGAACCTAAGGAAAAAGGGAGTGAGAGGTATATACTCGGGAATCATCTGCTTGAAAGGCTTGCTGGGAGTCCACTGGCTGCCTAGCACGGAAGCCAGCATTCAGCACAGTACTGGCCACTGAGCAGTTCAATTAGTGCATATCAACTAATGACTGGATTAGAGGCTGAGGAGATGCAGATTTGAGACTAAAAGATGCCTGAGGAGGACAGTGCAGAAAGAAGAGCCAAGAGACAGACAGGAAAGGAGGCAAGCAAGGTCAGAAAGAACTAGAAGAACCCAAGAAAATAGGAAGCTACAAGTAAGGAATTTCAAAAGTTACTATGGAATGCACAAAGTAGAGACTGAAGTATCTGGCTAAAAAAAGTGTTTAAATATTTAACTTAAAGACTGATATTTCTATCTACTCTCTGGCCTACAAGCTCCTAATAATAAGGAAATGCTGGGAACTTCACTGGTGGTTTAGTGGTTGAGAATCCACATGCTGCAGGGCAACTAAAGCCCACATGCCCCAGCTACTGAGCCTGTGTGCCATGATGGAAGACCCAGAGCAGCCAAACATTTTAATTCTTTTAAAAAGAAAATATCTTACAAATAGCCCCAACAGTACCCAGCTGTACCCACTTATTAGCTGGCTTGATTTTTTGAAATGGAATAACTATATTAGCTGCTTCCTTTTAAATAACTTTTGCCCTCTCTTACAGGGCAACAATTCCTTCCCAGAAAGGAGCAAATGCTCCCAATCGCTGGATAGTCACATAAGCAGCAAGAGTCAGAGAAAGCAGGAGAAAGCAAGAAGGGCTGCTTCGTTACTTATCCCATGCACATTTACAAAGTACTTCTCTTTGTTGTCACTATGTCCAGAAAATACCACCAGCAGGACGAAGGCCTGCTGCCACACCCTCCTCTGACTCTAGGTGGGCTAATGATATGACAGCATTCCTCAGAAATGTTCTAACATACTCCTCAGAAACCGGAGTCAAACTCCACCCTTTGAAATAAGGTGTTCCAAATCCCAGTCCCAGATGTGATGTCTTATAATTCTCAAGGTTCAGTCACAGCTTAGAATGAAATCTAAGGTTTACAGAAGAACAATCACTGATAACCACCCAGATCCAGGACATAAATGGGTCCAGAACATTTCAGAGAAATGTTAAGCATTTCCTGAGACAAGTACAGAAAAACAGCTCTTGGAAAGTGTTTCCACAGTGCCCAGGATAGCCTTTGGCCTGCTCTCCCAGGCTCCCAGGGTAAAGCACTCCACAGATGTTTTTCCTTGCAGGTCCCCGAGAAGCACCATATATAGACAGCCTCATCTGAGAGATCCGCATAGCAAATTATCCCAGGAACACCACGCCATCTGTAGTCTAGAGCCCTGTAAGAGCCTGAAATCCTCGGGACTGGCTCCATGCCACTTCAGCCATCGGAAGCAGCTTCACCGGGTTCCCATTTGGCAGCAAAGCCTCCGGCTCTGCTCCCCAACCCCGCTGGGGGCCGCTTAAGGCCGAGGCTAGGAGGTCACGAGAAAGCCCAGACAACACTTCAGTAATCAGAACCCCACGATGACCTCGGCAATTGTGTATAAAACTCTGCCCTCAAAAATGCATTCTTCTATGATCTCACCAAAACTGTGAGAGGGGACACTTATTATTCCTAATTTTGCCGCTAAGGAAACTAAGAAATAGGAAGTACTTTGTTCAAACTCTCTCAGATTTGGAGACTAAGCTACTGCAAGGACCCAGCTCTTTGCATTTCTAGTTGAGTCCTAAGTTTTATTAGTAATGGGGATGAGAGTAAACAAATACAAAAGGCACGGGGTGTCACGCATGGGTCTGCATACAGCAACCGAGACAGCATGTTTCCCACCAACGAGACCACGGGAAATAAGAGACCCTCAGGTGAGAAACACTGATGCTTCTGAGCATCTTCCGCTTTCTGCCTAAGTTTTTGTCTGCTAGGGCTGCCATAACACACTACTACAGACTGGGTGGCTTAAGGAACAGAAATTAATTCTTACAGTTCTGGAGGCTAGGGGTTCAAGATCAAGGTGTCAGCAAGGCTGGTTCCTTCTGAGGACTCTCCTTGGCTTATGTAGATGGCCATTTTCTGTCTGTCTTCACAAGACCTTCCTTCCGTGTATGTGTGTGTCCTAATCTCTGCTTACAAGGATACCAGTCAGATCTCAGTAGGGCCCATCCAAAGTATTCAGTTTATTGTAATTCCTCTTCAAAGGCCCTATCACTAAATACAATCACATTCTAAGAAGCTGGGTATTACAACTTCAACATAGGAACCAGGGAGTGGAGGGCAATTCAGCCCATAACAGGTAGAAAAGGTAAAAGCAGAGCTTTTAGGAATTTAAAATTAAAATTCACCAGGAATTTAAAAGGCAAGGGAATAAAGGCTACAATCTAGAACCAAAATCCAAGCACCCTGGTGTCTTCCTTTCCTGTGTCGAGGGTCTTTGGACTAGAGTAGAAGCAACATTCTAATTGTTGGCTTTAGAGAAAAAGAATTAAACCAATCTCAGCTTTCATCCCTGCTCTGGCCTGCTGCCTACCTGACATGGAGCACATGAGCAGAAGGACCGTTTGAGTCCTTTCTGGATATTTCTGTTCAGTTCAGTGCAAATGGGAATAGAAGAGGTAGAGGGCTTTTCTCTATGCATAACAGAATACATAGCAGCTTAATTTCTTAAGGATGTCATTACTGTTACCCACTCAGCTTCATCTCTGGAACTTCCCTCTGCCTAGTTTTTACCAAAACAGTTAAATTACAAAGACTGGGCTAGATCTGTATATTAAAAGGACAGAACAGGAGGTGCTGAGACTATCAGGTTGTAGCAAGACCTGGCAGCTCAAGGGCATGCTTTTATTACTAACCAACTGGGCAAGTTTCTTCCACACCCTGTAAAAGCAAACAACATCTTACTGCTTCAGAGGCTCCGGTGAAATTGCCAATTTCCTCACAGACATTTAAGAAGTGAGCAGAGAGAAAATTTAGAAAAGGGAGACTGAAGAGACATCAGAGAAGATAAACACTGGAGATGGTTTCTTAGATGTAAAAACAAGGAGTGTGGAGGCATGTTAAATACTGCAGTGAGTCCAATAAGATAAAGACTTGAAAACAACCACAGGATAAGGTAGCAATGGACTTTCACAAACACATTTTTAATGAACTGACAATGAAATTATCTGGGAAAAACTTTCCTCAAGTGTATGCCTCAGAAAATAATTCCTACAGGATGCTTTTCCAAATCAGTTTCACAGTTTAAAAAGTTTAATGCTCTGCATTTTCCCCCTCTTGAAGAATCACAACAAACCTAAATATATTCAAGTTTCTGAGAAGTCCTGTGATAAAGCCATCTGTTTATGTTACACTCTGTTGGAACTCAGTGTTTTCCAAATGTCTTTGACCATAAAACTCTTTATCACATGATAATCTACTAACATTTCTAGAAAATGGAGTCCTATGAAACATACTTTGGAAAACAGGGTTCTAAAATGACAGTGGTAGATACTAGTATTAAGAAGGCTCTGGAGTTAAATAGGTCTAGATTCAAATCTGGTTCTAACCCTTACCACACAGGAGATCCTGCACAAGTTTCTTTCTAAACCTCGGTTTCTTAATCTACAAAATAGGCCTAATAACATAAGCCTAATTCATAGAATTATTGTAGGGATTCACTTGGATAATGCATGTAAAGCACATAAAATAAGTCTTCAATAATGATTACTATGATAATGATAAGGCAAGGACTATGGAAAGTAATTGAAATTAGAAGGAAAACTGTGAATATACACACTAAAGTCTTCAATGACTGAATGGGGAGTTATGCAAAAGTTGAGGTCTAATTTCAACAGGGAAGGCAGGTGTGAGAACGGCTTATGCAAGGATCTAGTAATGGCCTTGAAGTGGCAGAGAAAGCCAGAGAAAACCAAACCTCATTCCTGATCCGGTAATGCATGGGGCATTTTCAAAAAGGCATAGTCTCTACACAAAAGGGCTTTAATGAACTGTCAGGTTTAAGCCAGTAAAGAACGTATCCGTACTGGTCTCAGATATAAGGTAAGGACTCTACAGTTTTCCAAAGGACAGACAGAGCCTGGGGGGCTCATGTCTAAGACAGGTCTCTCTAATTTGTGAAGCGGTAGTAGGGCCTGTTCTTAGGTAGGGCTTACAAGTTTGAAGTGGGTGCTAAAAGTTGGGGTTTACTACAGGATTTGTATTGCAACATTGTGGAAGTAGCAAAATATCAGAAACAACCATCTAATTGAGATCCATCAATAGAGAAGAGAGTACACAAATTGTAATATATCCACAGAAAACAATACTATGCAGCTATTTTTAAAATGCAGTAGCTCTTTATGATAGGGAAAAATCTCCAAGATGCAACAGTAAATGAATAAAAAGTGAAGGACAATGTATGCAATACACACAGACACAAGCTTATAAACGCAGTTTACCTCCGGACTGATTCATAAGACACAGGTAACAAAGAGATGGAGGAGATGGGAACGAGAGGCCTGGAAGTCTGAAGCAGGAGGAAAACTTTACATTATACGTATCCTTTTCATATAACTTTACATTTTTATATTTATTACTTATTCATGTCATGCTTTAGTTTTTTGTTGTTTTTTTTTTTTTTTTTTAGTGTTACAATAGAAATTGTTAGGGAGAAAGCTAAGAGATTTTGAGAAAAAGGAAGGATAACTGTGGTCTCCAAGAGGGCAAAAAGCTGAGGTAATAAAAGTTAAGATAGGCAGACATGACCAGAGCAAAATCCCCGGAGTTTAAAACTACAGAAAAGGTGCTTTCTTTGTGCAACTAAGCCTAAGTAAGACATGGGGCCCTCAAAGGCCCTCCCTGGACCCTCACTATTTTCTGAAAAGGAGTTAATTCTTTAGAGCTTCACAGCAGCCCAAGGTGCATGTCTCTCTGCTGGGGAGAGAGTCACAGTCAGAAGAGAACTTTGCAGGAGACAGTCAGTTTGTTCTGTCTTCATGATCTTTCTTGAGAAAATGTTGATTCATCCCTCAAGCTAACTAGCTGCAATCTTGGACCTCCTGGGATGGCTCCATTTAAACACAAGCCTTCTCATCTATTTGCTCAGTTCCATCTCTGCTACTGACTCCCCTCCATCAGCTTTCTTTAGCAACCTAAGAACTTCTGTCAAGTCGTCTTCATGGCCTACCTCCATGCCATCTCCTTCAGTGTCCCTTCCACCTGGAACACCCACCCACCTGCTGCCACCGCAGTCTCTGTTTCTAGAGCTAAAAAGTCTCACCTCCTCCCCCAGATTTTTCTGCAGCTAAGCCAAATAAGGTACAGAATCATATCCATTCCACCCACACTACCAACATTACTGCCTCAACAGCATTAGCAATGTCAAACACTCATTAAATACATATGGCCAGGTACTCAGCCAGCCCAGATACAGAGATGACCTATGACCTCTTCCCTTAAGTTGCTGACAGTCTTACAGGAATGGCATCAGGGTAGCTAGGTCCATATGGCAGTTACTCAAAGTCTATTAAACACACTATCAGCTAAAGAAGTGTAAAAGATCTATAAACTTATGGGAAATACTCAAATCACAAGTAATCAAAAAATGCAAATTAAAACAATGAGATACCATTCTTCTTCTGCCAAATTGACTAAAAAATTCTAAAACAATGATACTCAATCTTGGTGCAAGACATTCAATTACTGAAAGTATAAATTGGAAAAACTTTTCTGAAAACACAGGTAGAAGTTTTTCACAAACCTTTAAAAGGTGTGCACTTTTAAACTCAGCAATTTATCTGACTACTTTGAGAAAGCTAAGTTAAATAATCAGAAATCAAAAGAAACTTATGTATAATGATACTCATCATAGCATTATTTATAACAGTAAAGAAATAAGAGGAATTGTTAAGGAATATATACATGATGGAATACTGTAATCTACTAATAATCATTAAAATATGCTTTTTGAAAAAATATTTAATAACTCAGAATAAAGCTCACAAGACAATGCCTAAGGGAAAAAAATTCTAAATTCACACATAGTAATATAAACTCTGTAACTTTATATTAATATATATATATATAAATTATATAACATAGCTAACTTCAATAGTTAATATTTTGCTGTTATTAGCTTTAGGTGCTAGGCCTTGGGAAACTTTCTTTTTAAAGAATTACGAGAAGATAAAGAAGTACAGGGAGACTTCTGTGGAAATGCTAATGGGCTTTTCTGATGACTTAAGCATCCATAAAAGACTGGCTAAACACTCTGCCAGGTTCTATATTGGGCTCCAGAACAGCAGCAATAAAAAGCATAGCCCTGGCATTCAAAGATCTTACAAGTACACAGGATAGATGTAACAGTAAACAAGTAACTCCATTAAACGCAAATTTAGCCAAAGTAGGGTAGTCTCTCCTTATTCCGGGGCTATGTTCCAAGACCCCAGTGGATGCTTGTATGTATATATGAATGTATGTATGTATATGGATAAAGTATAACTTATAAATGAAGCATAGTAAGAGATTAACAGTAATAATTAATGATAGAACAATTACAACAATATAGTTATCTCTCAGTATTCACAGAAAATTGGTTCCAGGACCTGCCATGAATATCAAAATCCAAGGATGCTCAAGTCCCATAGTTGGCCTTTGGTATTCAAGGTTCTGCATCTGCAGATTCAACCAATCAGAGATTGCATAGATCTATAGTGTTTATTTTTAAAAACCCACATATAAATGGACCCATGCAGTTCAAATCCGTATTGTTCAAAGGTCAATTGTATACTGTAATAAAATTTATGTGAATGTGGTCTCTCTTGCTCTAAAACTGTAAAAACCTAATGCTTTTTCTAATTTTACTAAGCATTTATCACACAAAATGGCCACAACTTTTGCAGTCTGAGGTGTGACAGCAAAACTAGCATGAATTTCTTTTTCCTTCTTACCAATTTCAGGGTTAGAAGATTCATCCTAACTATAGATCTTAGCCACCTCAATGTATCCTTTTTTTCTTTCCTTATTTTAAATTTACTTTTAAAAAACTTTCTATTTTGTATTAGAGTATAGCCAATCAACACTGTTGTGATGGTTTCAGGTGATGAAGCAGTGAAGGGATTCAGCCACACACATACAAGTATCTATTCTCCTCCACAAGCCCCTTCCATCCAGGCTGCCACATTGAGCAGAGCTCCATGTGCCGGACAGTAGGTCCTTGGTGATTATCCATTTTAAAGACAGAAGTATGTACATGCCCATCCCAAACTCTCTAACTATCCCTCTTTCCTTTTAAAATCAAGAACTTTCAACCATTTCTCTTAAAGGAAGCACTTTACTGCTTCTCAGTGGTATGTATGAACTGCCAGACACACACACACACACTGCTTTTATATAAGAATAACTAGTAAGGACCTACCGTATAGCACAGAGAACTCCATTTGGTGCTCTGTAAGGACCTGTATGGGAATGAAGTCTAGAGAATGGATATATTGGACATGTATGGCTGATTCACTGTGCTATATGGCAGAAACTAATACAACATTGCGAATCAACAGTACTCTAATAAAAAAGTAATAAAAAATAAAAGAGGAAAGGTGAAAAAGATAATAAACTGCTAGCATCACTACTCTTGCACTCTGGAGCTATTACTAAGTAAAATAAAGGTTATCTGATCACAAGGACTGTCATCTCATGACAGTCAATCTGAGAGCTGAGATGGCTACTAAGTGTTTAATGGGTGGGATACACTGAACAAAGAGATGATTCACATCCAGAATGAGAAGGAGTGGGACAGCATGAGATTTCATCACACTACTCAGAATAGCATTCAATTTAAAACTTAAGAATTATTTCTGGAACTTTCCATTTGTTATTTTTGGACTGTGGCTAACTACAGGTAACTGAAACTGCAAAAGGCGAAACCAAGGATACAGGTTGGGGTCTACTCTATGCACAGAGTCTGGAAGTTTTATCCAAAAAACTGACACCTGACAGGATATAAAAGATGTAAATGAACAATTAGAGACGTGGAGAAAGAGAAAGAGTACTCCGTACAGGGAAACAGTAAGTACTTTGAACAAAAGATTTTATATATTGGAAATGTTGACTAAACAGTACAGAAAGAAGTAGCACTGGAAAGGAATATAGTCTATATCATTGCTTTTCAAATTCTTTCTGCAAAAGATCTGTTTTTTTTTAGGCCCAATATGTCATGACATTACTAGTAAGAGTTTAAGTTGGTGGAAGGCAGATACACTTTGGGATAGTTATTAAAGTTTCACAAATATCCCGATCTATCTATTCAAGGTATACCATTTGCTTGAAGTTATATATGATTATATAATTTGGTTAGGCCATAGAAATGTGAGCAAAAGTGACATACTATGTCTTCTGGGCCAAAGAGTAATCTTCTATGTTCGCTTTCATTTTTTATCTTTTCTTTCTCTCTACCACCAATATTGGCAATGTTCTAGAAGCTGGCTGATCCCTTACCCTGGATTGCACAGAAGATAACAAAGCAGAATTCCTCAACATACAGGATGATAAGAAGTATGAGCAAAGTAAACCTTTGTTGTTTTAAGACACTGATAAATGGAGAGCAATATTTATTGAAATTATAAACACATATTCTCTCAGATATATTTGAACTCAAACAAAATGATGTATGTAAAAGGTTATCATTTGCAATATGGTTTGTTACAGCAAATGACCCAAAACAACCAAATGAACATCAACAGAAGACTAATTAAATACTGTACTTCATTCATACAATGAAATATTATGCAACCATTTAAAAAGAAAAAAGTTCTCTTAGAGCTAACATGGAAGAAGCTCCAAGTGAAAAAACAAGATACTCCCTGTGTGTATAATAAACCTTTTTTTTTTTTTTGGTAAAGAAAAAAGGGGGGATTAGAATATAATTCCTATTTACTTACACCTACATAGGGAAATTCTTTTTTTTTTTTTTTTAAATTCTACAATAATAGGAAACTAACAAAAAATTATTATCTTAGGGCAGATAGATGGAACTTTCAATTACTCAGAAGAAAACTCCTTGGTGCCATACTTAACTTCTTACTGTCTCACAACCTCAACCAATGTGCCAGCAAATCTCATCTTAAGTGTAAATGGTGTACTTCTGACTCTATCTTCAGCTGTTATCAGATCCTTCTTTAAACTCTGGCTTCGGTTCCTCCTCTTGGCCACACCTAATCAGCTTTCAGTTACATGACCTATGTTAAGAATGTATTTACTACTGTTCCAATACTAAGTTGCAATCATTCTTGGTTACTCTTAAATAAACTGTGCTTTTCTCTAGACAATTCCAAGCTTTGGCAACAGTTTTTAGCTATCCTTGAGAGATTCTGTATTGCCTCTTAAAAAGCCTTAACAAACCGCTCCAATACATTCTTGCTTTTCTCATTCAGAACTCTTCTACATGGAGGTTATTTATTTTATTTTCCTTTATTATAAGAATTATAAGACCCTTACTTTTGAAAAATTAATAATAAAAAACTGATTCAAAAAAGAGAGAAATCTCTTCCTTATAGTAGTATGCCAACTAACGAATGTAGAAAGGATAATGGAAATAGAAAGTTACCATTTGGCAACCAGCATTTGTGGTGGTAGATTCAGACAGGAATCATACATGGATCCTTAGCCTATACATGGAGATTTGATGAGAACGAGATACTGGCATCGTCTCAGAGTACTGAACCACAAACACTTATGAATTGCCAAGAAAAAATGGTGCCTAACAGTAGAGAAATCTAATTGATACAAACTTAACTAGGTGAGTAAGGTTAACATTACAAGGGGTAGGACAGGTTGACAATATGTACTTTCTGATGCAATTCACTAAAAAGGGTACAATATACCATTTTTGTGTAATCCTGCCAAGGAAGTATGGCCTGAGTCTGGACATGAGGAAACACTAGACGGACCCAAAGTGAAGAATACAAAGTGAAAGGCCTATAGTATCTGTCAAAAGCAAGAGGAACTGTTTCAGACTAAAGGAGATTAAGAGACAAGATTACTAAATGCAACATGTTAGCCTGAGCTGTGTCCTAGACCAGAAAAGAGACATTGCTGGGACAGTTGGCAAAATTTGCATGGGGTTTTGATGACAGTGCTGTCATTGTGGATTTCTTGGTTACAGTGGAGAGCAGCCTTACCTTTTTGGAAAATACAAAAAGGAAAACATCAGGCCTCTCCCTTTCTCTCAAATGGTTCAGCAAAAGATTAATCATTATGGATGCAGGGTGATAAAGCAAAAATAATATAAAATGTCAACAACTGAGGCACTTTGGTGAGCAGGATATGGGAGTTCTTTACACTACTGTTTTGTCAACTTTTCTCTTAAGTTTGAGGTTATTTCAAAATAAATTACTTTTAAAGTGTGTTTACACAGGTAAGCATGCTTTCATTTTTAACATCTGCCAGGTATTATACTACTGACAGCCACTTGTCATCATTTAAAAACCACCTTTCTGCCTGAAGACTGACTACTGAAACACAGATAAAGATACTCCGAACTTGCAACATTGAAAATGAAAAATATATCTATTTTTACTTTTTTTACATTAGTTTAGATATTAATGTGTTGATATTTTGGACCTTAAATTAGGGGAGCCCACAGAAATTTCTGAGTAAAATTTCCAGCCCTGTAAAAGTCAGCCAGTGGCACTTGAACTGGCTGACCAAAGGAAACAACAATTAACCCTAAGAGGCCCTGAAACAAGCTCCTATCCTAAACTTGAAATAGCCTCACAGGTGATAGTAGTACCAAAAACAGCATTTAATTTTACCTTCAGGCTCTTAACCCATTAGGTCTATTTGAGTTCCATTATTTAGCGTACAAGGAAGTCAACAGCTACCTCCCCATCTCTTAAGGCTCTAGCTTACTTGTCATGCATTCCCAGAAGCACACTATAATATGACTAATCACTGGCTGCTTCTTCAGCACCATATGTCTCCCAATTTCAAAGGAAAAACTGTCCCAGCTAGAACCAGAACAACAGACTTCCTACCTCCTGCAGCTGGAGTCGAACCTTGGTAACTGCTCGGATCCAGTGCGCTCTGGCTTGGGTAAATGGCGAAGATGCAGTCTCCTCAGGAAAACTTGTAACAGAGAAAAGAATGTTCCTTAAAAATAAGCCCAGGCCACAAGATGACAGTGCTCAAGTCAAAACTGCCAAATACCTAAAATTAAAAGGTTTGTATTCATGCCTATACTTGTCTAGTGATTCAAGCCACTAAAACAGCATACCCTGAACATCCAACATGAAAAAAATTCCTCTCTAAAATGACAATTGCTTTTAGCTTTTCATGTGTTCCCTCTCTTTCTTTCCCTTTTTCCACTCACCTGATGAGTCAGCTCACTGGAACAGTTAGGGGTCAGGATACTACAAGCAGCGACGAGGGCCCTAAGTAAGGGACTAACAGGGAATCGGTGCGGCGGGGTGTGGAGCAAACCTCTCCCCTGCCTCTCAAGATCACCACTCTCCCTTGGGGGTTCTGCAAAGCATCCTTGGGGCAGAATTTTGCTCCTGCAAACCCTTCCGACTCCACTAAGTATTTTGGAAGGTGTATCAATTCCTAGTCTACATCAAAGTGCTAAGAAAAAAGGCAGAGCCCTCCTCCTGCTGTGATCTTGTTCCTTGAGCTGCCTCAGGGGCATCCTAAGTGCAAGGAACAATACATATAACAAAGGAGCTCTGAGGCAGAAACACTAGCCTATACTAAATAAATCATCATCTAGGTTTTACCTGTGGAATAGTGGTTCATTCTTGGTGATGATGCTTCTCCCCTGGCTCACTGGCCTCTATTGCCAAGGCAGTAAATAAGAAACCACCATACAGACACACAAAATATATGCTAGGCACTGATGCCACTTAAGTGCATCAGTTGTTTTAAAACATCTGTGGGCACTTCTGAAACCAGCCTGGATGTCACTTGCACAGCTAGGATCTGGGACAACGAGGCCATGAGAGAAGGACGGGCACTGCTAATGCTTGACAAAGAACTCTACCCAGACAATAGCATCTTTCAAGTCCAAGGTCTACAAACAGCTATCTTGTAGTGAGCTGTCAGTCCAGTTAAAAAAAAAAGCTGGTCCAGAACTCAGGCTCTCTGATGTCTTGTCTACTAGATGAGCCACCAGAGACGATTAAAAATCAGGAAAACAAACAGAAAACAAGTTTCTACCTTCGAGTGGTACAGCAGAGGCATCAACTGTTTTCTAACTCTTACCATATCATCAGTGTTCACTGCTCTGATCCTCCCATGACCTTGAAATTTGAGAATTTTAGTCACACCTAGCTCTTCTCACTCTACTCCAGTGGTTTTCAACTAAGGACAGTTTTGCTCCTCAGGAGAACTCTGGCAATAATATCTGGAGACATGTCTGGTGGTCACACCGAGAGCTGCTGTAGACATGTACTGTGCAGAGGCCAGGGATGCCACTAAACATCCCCCGAGGCATACAACAGCTCCCCAAACAAACGATCATCTGGCTCAGTGAGTTCCCTGATGGCCTAGTGGTTAAGATTCGATGCTTTCACTGTGGAGGCCTAAATTCGACCCCTGGTCAGGGAACCATACGACATGCTGCACAATGTAGCTAAAATATCAAAAACAAAACAAAAAATGAAGAAAGAATTATCTGGCTAAAATGTTAATAATGCCAAGACTGAGAAACCCTGCTTTGCCCCAACCTATCAGCAACTGAGTGACCAATTTAGCTCAATGATAACAATACTCAAACTCTGTACTAAGCTTCATTACGTGACTGTTAAAAGGTCAAGTTTAAAATTTTCCTTTTTCTGGGTACCAGCTGCCAGACATACTGCTCGGCCCCAGGAAGACAGAAGGGTGATTTAGATCTGGCTTCTGGATCAGTTCTTTAAGTGTCTCCCAGCTTAGTCAAGGAAAAAAAACAAAAAAGAAAAACAATGTTCACCCAGAAAATTTAAACATTAATAGTCTAGGAAGCCTGTTTTATTCAAAGCAGCTCCTCTGAATGAAATAATCTGCAGGGCTCAGGTCAGTTTCAGACTCAGAGGTTGTCATATGTGGGGTCAACTAGTAAGCCAAGAACTAGAGACTCTAGAAGACCTGGTACACTGCAGCTAAAATGTTCTCCAGAGATCCTCGAAATACTTTGGTAACTACACCAGAAAACAATGGAAGCAGTGCAGAGATAAGCCTCAGTATCCTGATCACAACCATACCCAGCTGCAGGGAAACAAACAGAGCAATGGCGTTCTGCCAGCAGTACCATAGGGCAGGTACTGAGGAAACCATACAAGCTCCTCAAGGTAGCCATGACCTACCTCTCCTGGGGGCCTCGGACCAGGTCTCTGTGTAGCACCGTATCTGGCAGTGGATGGGCTGTGGCACCGTCTTTCATCTCCTTGGGTTCACACACTCCCCGCTTCTCCTCTTCACCTGTCACCTCCAAGGCTTTCTCTTGTTCTCCAAAACCCACTTGGCCATCTCTGGAGAGGCTACTGGAGCTGTGGCAGGAATGGATGGAGTCCCTCTCCCGACGGTCATCATCTTGTTCATGACACTGGTCCAGTTCACTTAACTGAGAGCTCCCTTGACTCACGTTACAGGAGGAGCCATACCTACTACTGCTGGTGGGGCTGTGAGAATAAGAGGAGGACAGATTAGTAAATAAACACAAACTAAAGACCGGAACAAAGTAATGGATGAGTCCAGGAAATAAGGATTCTATCAGTGGCAAGGAACACAAACAGGAGGTTCCTGGGAAGACAGGAGCAAAGTTCACATTCTAGAAGAACTAGGCTCTATTCAGCAAAATCACAAGGGAAAACAACACAGCATGCTGGGTTCTCCAACAGCACTTAGCCCCAACCCTGCAACTGACTTTGAAGAATTCTTTATCAAATGTGATATTTTGTAAGTAGGATTAAGAATTATTCAAATAGTCTGTTTATGCCTAAAATTCTCTACGTGAACTTCTTAAAAAAACCTGTCCAGTGGCTCTAATCAAAGTTTTCTAATTTTCACAAAGTAAAATGGATGGATGAACTCTACTCCTTTTTTCTGTTACCTATTAAATTGAGAACTCTTTTTTTCCTCTCCAATTGGAAATATAAAGGCCTGTTCCTCAGAATATGCAAAGGAAAGTGAACATGTTCCTTCAATTGTCCCTCAATCATCTGCACAAGGTAATGGAAGCCAAATAGAGGCTAGGACAAAGAGATTCCTCAGGGAGAATGGTCTCATTGACATGAATGTTACCGTGGTATCCCTAGCAGCATAGGAAGTGTCCCAGAGCCATCTATAACTGAGTTCCTCTCAGGTCATGGCTCAGTTTTGGGCAAAATGGACACAGTCCAACTCCAAGATCTGAGTCAGGGCCACATTAATGCATTTTGTTCCTGAAGAGAGGCCAGCACAAACCCCCTCTCTCAACCATCTGAACTCCCACACCCGGAAAGGAAATTTGTTCTCCTGGTACAAGAGGTGTAGAGAGAGTGGCAGTGAATCATGACTGTATAGAAAGAATAGCATTCGGAAGTTACTCCCTTGAGCTATATACTGAATTTTAAGGATTCAGTCCTATTCAAAATAGAGGGACTTGAGGATGATCTACAAGACCTATCCTAGCCCCATCTGGATAGTTCCATCCCAAGTCAGGGGCCCTTCATTTTACTTCTGTGGGGACAATAAACAAGGAATTCCTTTGCCAAAGAGTCAAGCTTTAACTAAAGGGCTAACGTTTATTGTTTTCCAGTGATATTTTCCCTCTGGTTCTTCCCAATTATCTGGTGTTTCTAGGCTGATTTCTGATTTTTTCATCCCACAGCAGCAGGAGAGGTACCAGGCCACTGTGCTGAGTAGTTCCTAACACACAATCTCCAAAGTATTCGACCAACTTCTTTGGACTGCTTTGGGCCAGTGCTCAAGGCAGCACTCTTAAACTGCCCTGTATGGTGCCTCTTCTTAGGGGAAATGATAGCATCCTCTGCAGGTGGACCCTGTGCGATGCCCCACCATAGAGCACAGTGCTCCAGAGCAAATGAGAACCCTGAGCTCCTGGGAGACGACCAAAAGCACCTAACAGACACCAGTCTCATGGGTGATAAAACTCAGAAACTGGAAGAAGCTATGCAAATCCATATGGAATAGGAGATACAGTATAGATTATCCCAAGCCGTCCTGTGCATTTTGTATTTTACTGAATAATCTCATTGCCACTGGAGAAAGCATCTTAGAAGACTTGGAAAAGCAAAGCAAAGTAGATCTCTCCCAGCTATTACAGACATAGGTATTCAAGGCCTAAGGAAGCATTTAAGCCTATCACATGGCTGTAGTTATTAATAATATATGCCACTCAATGACTTGCCGCCTCTTCTTGCCCTCCCTTCTCCCTTCTACATTATTCAAGGCAGAGCAAGCCAGAGTAAGTAAATCCCAGAACTTAGCCTTTCCTTTAAGCAGGAAGCACACTGTTCCAATAAGTGAATTATGTTTGGTAGAGAGAAGAGATGACAATATCCACATATTATTTCTTGTTACTTAATGCCTAATTAACATAAAGCTCAGGTGCTGGGAAAGACACAAGGAGGATAAAAAGCAGGCTATGGTTAAGCTACCACTAAGTCACTGCATCATAAATGGTCAATTCCTTAAAATCATTTATGATGCTTTAGTTGAGAACAGGCCTTTTGCTGGTCTTTGGTTCCCTGATGTCCAGCCGCTGTATGTTTGAAACAGAGCCAGCGCTAGCAGGCTCTGCCTCCTCTTCGTGTGTTTCTGACTGAAGTAGCTCAGAGACAGTGCAGTGTTCTTCCTCATGACTCTCGGAAGGACAGATGGGGTCAGAGAGGTTATCTTTGGTATCCCCACCTTCTCCAGATGCTGGGATTTCTTGCTGGTTTTCCACTTCTCCAGGCCTTGAAAGCTCCTGAGTACATATACTTGGCCCGGCCTCCAGCAGCTCAGAGGTCCCAGAGGGTTGAGTCAGGACCTTAGCTGGCTCAGCACTGGCCCCAGGCCTTTGAGAATACTGCAAAGTTTTGTCAGTCTCACCAGATTTAAGGTCCTGATCACTGCTTATAATCAAAGCTGAAGAGGAGGGTTCTGCAGGCATTTGTTCAGAGTCCCCTTTGTTCTCTCTCGGCCATGGAAATGAAAGATCCAGCTTCTTTCCAAGCCTGAGTTTTGAATCACTTGCCACTACACTACTCCCCTTCCCTTCACTGCCTCCCTCAAAGAGAGCCGACAGCTTCTTAAAACCGGACATGAAACCAGTCTCTGCTGCTCTAATGCCAGTGGAGGAAGGTGAGGAGAAGAAAGAGCTCAGTGGTTTCCCGCAGTCAGCAGGAGAAGGCGGGAAATGGAGCTTTGGCCAACTGGTCACGTTCGGGATTTCAAAATGAGGACCTGGCTGCTCCGCTTCCTGGGGGACCACAGGTGAGTCTTTCGGGGCGTCAAGTAGCTCACAGTGTTCTCTGGCACAAAGCGCGGGTTCCTCCAGGGGAGGGTGAGAAATGTGCCCGCGGGTTTCTGGTGTGGCATTCTGGCTGACACTTGCCTCTCTGAACAGTGCTGCTTCTAGTGAACTGGCTGCCTGTAGCTCTAAGAAGTCTTGGTTTGCGGAGATGGATTGCATATCTGGCTCTGGCTCAAGAGGAAGAGGTGGATGAACTGGAGGAGGAAGCTCTTTGGCAATCCAGGGAGGATCTGGATGCAACTGTATTGGCAATGGGATATGCTCTGCTTCCAATGATGCCTCTGTGTCTGTAGCCTGCAGCGTCCCCATGTCTCCTTCATCGCTCAGAGACAATACTCCTTGCCCAGCATCATCCCCTGAGACAGAAGATGCACCCTCAATTGTTTCAGAATGTTGGGGCTCTGGAATATTGTCTGGAATATTATTGTTTTCCATTTCAGTTGTTAGTTTAGGATCATCTGTCAAGGTCTCCAAGTCTGACTCTGCACTAACCACAGTCATTCCACAGTCACTGACCATAGATTCTGAATTGAGTGCTCCCAAGGTAACTTCTTTACACAAATTTTCTGGAGGTACTGATCCTACAGTATCTCTGGGACTACCATTTTGAAGCAATGCAGTAGCTGGGACAGATGATTCTTGTTTGCATGTCTCTGGTTTGGGACTTTTAAAAATTCCAAATAACTCGCCTTTGAGAGGCCGAGATGATGTACCAGAAGAAAGAGAGAAAAAAGAATTTTTCTTTGGAGGTTTAGGAGAAGAGAAAAGTCCGGAGAATGTTTTGGGAGGTTCAATTAAGGACCCAGAGAAAGATTTCACTTTGGTCACAAACCCCGAAAGCATTTCTACTGAAGAGTCCAACACTGATTTGTCTTCCTCTTTATCTGCACCTTGACTCTGCAGGTGCCATGTACCTCCTGGCTCCACAGAGGAAGAAGTTGGCTCCAGGATCTTTGTTAAGACCTCATCAGGGGCCTTTTCTAATGGTAAGTTCAATGGGTCACTAGTAAATCTTTCATTCTGGTGGGAGTTAGTGCAAGTGTCTAAATTGTTGAGCTGTTCAACCAAATGGCTATCATGTGAAAAAGAGCTGGCCAGTGAGTCACTCATGGATGCTTCTTGTATAAAAGCTTCTTCTTCATGGGTAGATATCTCAAGGGTCTCTGGGCCAAGGAGCAGTGTTTCAGTCTGTACCTGAAATCCTGGTGAATGAGGAACAATGTCTTTTTGTGATTGATTTATCTGGAAATCTGAGGATGTCCCTGGTCCATTATTGGAACCTGGTTTTCCTGGATCATTCTCCTCTACATTGAGCTCATCTGCAAGGGAGATAACCTCAGTGGTGTTACTAATGGAAACACAAGGAGCCATTTGCTGTTCATGAACTACCTCCTGGACCATGCTATCTCCATTGCCATTAGAACTTTCTTTAGCTATTGCACCACTCATGTCCACAAAAACACTTGGCTTCTTACAGGGCTGGGAAGTCACTGGACCAGTAGTTGAAAGGCTCTCTTTTTTCCCAGGACTGTGCTGCTTTTCATCCAAAAAGGACAAGCTGAAGAAACTGAAAGAGCTTTTAGGAGAGGCATCCTTCTTGCTGCCTGAGTTAGCAGTTGGGAAAAAGGAAGGAAGTGTGAATAGCCCTTCTGCTTGAGATTTGGTTCTGGGTAGAGCAGCAGAGGCTCTGTTCTCAGATTTTTCAGATCCAGTCAGGAAAGAAAATATACTCTTTCTTGTTGGCAATTCTGGTTGGGAGGGAGATGTTGTGGCAGTTGAAAAACTGTGGTCTTTGTTAGAAAAATGATCTTGTTCATTTGAATTTCTTCTGCCCGGAATATCTAAAGATATTTTATCACTTCTTGGGACTTCTGTCACTATAGACATACCACTGGTTTCTACTGAAGAATCTTTGGACAAGTCTTTGAAACAACCTGTTGAGAAAGATGAATTTGGTGACTTGTAGGTCAGGTGGTCTCTGGAGGGTACCTCTTCTTCAGTCAAATGATCATCCTTGATCTCCTTAATTGCTGGTTCCTTTAGCTCACTGTCATCAATGGTAGTCTGCTTGTTCAGACCTCTAACTCGAACTTTCCCTCTAGAGGAAACTGGAGCAGCAGGAAAGTTCCCAACATCCTGTTTAGCTAGATGTGTGGCATTAGGACTAGACTTGACCTCTTCCTTATTAGTCACTGAAGAAACAGCCACATTTTCAGTTGTTTGTATAGGAGATACACTGCTTTTAAAGAAACCTCCCAGGGTACCAAAAAAATTTGAAACACCAGGAGATTCATTCTTTTCCTGAGATGATATCTTTCTATTTTTATCATTATTCTTTTCTAAACCTGGTGATCCTTCTTTATTTACTTGGGTTTTAAACAGATTCAGAAATCCAGATGCCTGCTTCTCATTTGCCGTTGCACTTACTGAAGGATCTTCTTCCCGGCCAAAGAGTTTCAGTGCGCTTTTAAATAATGTTCTCTCAGACTCTTTGGAAGATTGGTTCTGGGGAGGCTCACAGTTCTTGCGTTCATCCCTACTAAACTGCGATACACGGGAAACTGAAACCGAGCCAGCTGTAATCATCTTGTCATCTTCTATATCTGAATTATCTTGAGGAGTTGCTTGGCTTACCTGAAAAACAGGTTTTAACAAACTTTGCTTTTTCACATGCATGCTTTTATTTAAAGGGGATTCTTTCTTCATGTTTTTAGTAAATTCTAGTTGCTGAACACTGGATGCTATTTGTCTCTCTGAATCCTTCTTGAGAAGACTTTCTTCCTCATTTTGAGAGTTACTCTCTAGTTGCTTACTTGAGATTAATAACTGAAGACTGGCATTTGTTACCTCTGCTAAGTTTGACTGCTGATCTCTTTTCTGTGTGGCTGATGACTTTAAGGTTTCACTCTTATCAAAATTCAAAGTATTTCCAATTGAAGCACCCAAAGCAGAAAACAACGAAGTCACTTTGTTCAGTGATGACAACTCTTCTGTTTGCTGTGGGATGTTAGTCTTATTTTCAGGAAATTTGTTAGTCTTATCTTCTGAAGAGAAAGATTCTTCAGAAGAAGACTGGATCCAATGGAAACTAGAAAGGTTAACTGATGAATCCTTAGAGAGAGGCTGTTCACCTCCCTTTCTAATTTCATTTTTATTTAAAACATGATTACCAATAGTTTGGGGCTGATTTCTGAGATCCAACATACATTCAGAATCTTCAGAACCACACGGCCTTTCTTTAAAAGCTAGAAAATCTCTTTCAGACTTTAGAGGATTATAGCCTGAAAAATCTAATGGTTGATTCCTTTGGTCATAATTTGACTCAAGTACTTGTGAAAAGGTACCTAAATTTAGATACACTGGGCCCTCACTTCTTGGCAAAACTACAGATAAATCAAGTGGGTCGTCATTTGGTTCCTCTTCAACATACCACAGTAATTCATCTTCCTTGTCAAGTACTTTAAAACTGTAAGCAGAAATAGTACAATCATCCAACATAATACTTGACAGATCATTTGTCACATTTTGTAAGTCACAATTCAAATACTCTTCATAAGAAAAATCAGGTATAAATAAATATGCATACTGCCCAGTAGAATCAGTAAGGAAAAAATAGATATATTGGCCATCATGGAACATAAAATATCCATAATCTCCATCCTCTGATGGCCACCACATTCCATTTTCAAGACATGACAACCACTCCTGATATTCATAACCAACACTTGAAAAAATAAAGTTTTCATCCATTCTTGATGAATCTAGATCAACTATGGGGTGTGTACTCTTCTCATAACCTGAAGAACAACTTAAGTCAATGGGTAATTCTTCTAGTGAATTCTTAGTCTCACTAATTGGAAAATAACAAGAATTTCCATATAATGAGTTAGCTGCCCACATATCACCTCTTAATAAGTAATCTTCATTAAATGCTAACTGGTTGAATGATTCATATGGTAAGTCACACCAAATGACACTGTTCGGATTTGTTCTCCCCTCTGAGACATTTGCATTTTGATCTTTTTGGCAAAAATTTATTGCTGAGTTTTCTGAGTCAGGCCACAAGAAAACATCGGTTGATGGAAATGTATTTTGATTCAACACATAATATACTGGCTGAATTTTTCTGGAATTTTTTGAGAAATCTTTTATATCAGAATCCCAGTCATAAGAGAAAGGACTGTCCACGTCTTCAGAAGAGTGATAGTGGTTTGAATGACTAAGAATATTAGTACTTAGTATAGGTGAAGTTGACTTGTTACAATTTTCACGTGGTTTTGCCTCAAGAACATGATGTGGTGTCTGCCTCGTAGGCACAGATTTCTCTGATAGGTCCTGCTGTACAACGGGAGTGCAGTGAAGTACACTGTTGGCAGAAGAGGGGTGATTCTTCTCACTTTGCTGGGTTTTCCACGTAGGAGCGCGATGATCATCAACCCCAGCATCAGATAATGGAATGTCTTCTTTAGGTAAAGTCAAGCATCTTTTTATAAAGCCAGAAGTTTCCTGTTTTTCACGATTCCTCTGGTTTTCAGAAGTCACACGTGAAATAACAGGGATCTCATCTGAGGATAAACGTTTAGTTCCATTCAAACCTTTTAGGTCACCTGAAGACATGGACTTTGCTTCATCTGGTTTAGACTCAGTCATACTGCTACCAGATATCAAGTTAAACATTTCAGAGAATAAGCTTGGGGTATTACTCCTGTGAGGAGAGTCATCTTTTTTCACATTTAATTCTTGTTGATTAGACAAGTTTTCTAAAGAAGAAAACCTGTTAAACAGGCTAGAAAAGAGTCCTCCTTGGGTTCTTTTCTCAGAAGCTTTGTCTACAAGTTTGTCATCACTCGTTTCATTAACTGAGGTGGGTTTTGAAATGGTAGAACTAAATGCTAATGAAGAGTCTGGTACTGTTAAGGATGTCACTTGCATAAGAGCCTTACTTTCTTCTAAAGAATCTGAAGCTCTATGTTCTTTGGACACATCTCCAGGAATGTTTAAGGTTTCTCTCTCACAGTTCTCTACTGCTGTGTGGTCACTTGAGTTTAATTCCTCTATACTCCCAAATTTCCCAAGATTACTATTCATATTTGGAGCCGAATCACACTTTATTTTAGTAAGTGTGGCATCTTCAGAAGTATTTATTTGGTCACTCTCATTAGACGTCTTTATATCACCAAATTCCCTTAGATTACTATGAATATCCGGAACTGAATTAGACTTTATTGAACTAAATTTAGCACTTGCATGGCAGTCTCTTTGGACCACTTCATCAGTGGTCACTGCTGAGCCATGAACACTCTGGTCAATGACAGTTTTATGGCTTTCAGTGAAAGACAATTTAAACAATGGGAACATGCTTCCTTTCTCTTTTAAATCCTGCTGCTTTTCAGAATGACTAAGAACTTTGAGAAATGGAATATGTAATTTTCCACTAAAGGAAAAGGAACATCCATCTTTCTTAGGGTCCCTTTCCCATCCATCTTCTTCCAACTGGTGAATTTTCATAGAGTCTGACAAAGTCTCCTTTGAACAGGTCTCAGGGGAACTGAGCAAAAACTGGCTAAAAGATTTTCTGAGTGGCTCCAGGAAATCATCACCAGTAATTTTGTTCCCCTCTAATGGCTCTGAAGATGCCTCTTTATTTGCAGTTCTACTCCCAGCTACACAAGGATGTTCCGAAGTATCCTGGACACTTATTTTTGGTTGCTCTGGTAACACAGACAAATCTGTACAGGGTTCTCTTTCCAAAAGAGTCGCAACATCATCTTTCTTACTTGTAGAAAGAGCTGAGTTAGAAGGTTTAAAGGCTGAATTAGAAGACAACAAATCCTCACTTAAGGGCATTTGGTGGCGGGGAGTTTCTCCATCACTCGTATTTAAAGTGACAATGCTACTGTCATTGCCAAGGGTATGTTCCCTTTTATTTGGCCCCAACTCACATGCAACAAAGTTTTCCTTTCTTGTTGGCTTGCTCTGGTCATCACCATTTTTGGTTTCATCCTTTTCCGAAAAAATCTTTAATGGATTTAGCATGCTGAAAACAGACTTTATAACCGAACTCTGACTCTGTGGAGCCGAGTCCCTTCCAATAGTTTCCGTTGGATCCTGAGAGTTTAAATTTCCAGTTGTACTGTCCTTGTGCCCATTTTCAGAAGTTTTGTCCACTTTGCAAAAGTCCTTATTGTCAACTGTTTGAGAAGATATCGGAGACAGAGATTGTACGGAAGGATCCTTCTCTGATACTGACCTGGCTCTGGGTCTAGATGGTGAATCACTCGCCCCTGTTTGGTTAAGAGTTTCTGTTTTCTCCGGAACTAAATGAACCAGCTTTTCCACAGACGTTGTTAGATGCTTTGTGCCTGAACCCACCTTTTCTGAGAGTGAACTAAATAAAGAACCAACAGCACATTTCACTCCATTCAGCTCAGGGAAAGAGATGGCCTTGTCCTTGTCATTCTTGACAAGGTTTGAAGATGGTGTTTGATCCTCTGGCATTTTCTTTTCTGCATTGTTAATAGTACTATTATGTTTAAGTGTTTTTTTAGTTTCTGAAAGGGAACCAAATTTATTAATCTCCTCTTCCTTCTCTGCTAAATATTCTGACACTGTTTCTACCAAACACTGAAGCTCATCCATTGTATCAACATAGTCCTCCCTGGGTTCTTCAACACAGGAAGGGGTCATCTCTTCTGTGGAGCAACCAGACAGATCTCCAAGTGTGTCTGCATCACAATTCATCCCTTGGGATGGGAATGTAGGATTTTCTCTATAATATTCTTCTGGAAAACCTCCAATATGATGGACATTGGATGGATGACATGTTGGTGACAGTAAACCTTCCTGCTTGTCAGAAACAGGAGAACCCAGAAGTTCATCGGAAGTACTGCTGGTAGAATCTTCAGGAATATCTAATGGAGTGAAATTAGTAATATGCCGGTTTAAGTCAGATGACTTTTCATAGTTCTTAAAACAACCAGGAAGACCAAAATCATGATTTTCTAAGTTAGTGGCCCACTTGCCACTCTTAACCACAAATCCATTTTTGTAGGGATGCAAAACTGTGTAGTTTTGTTCCTTCTTTTCAATGTGGCAAAAGTCACAATTTCCAGTGTTATGATATGTACTTTTGAAGTTAGTCTTAGTTCCTGATTTATCATCATACTGTCTTCTTTCACTGTCTTCAAAATGACTATACAAGGGTGTCTTTTTCCTTCTCCTATCTATTGTATCATATTTCTGAGGGTATCTGGAGAAAGCAGGTGTTTCAAACTTAAGGTCATAATTAAAGGCAGCAGAGAATTCTGTCTCTTGGCTTTGAGATGGTGCCTTTTTTGAATTCTTGTACTTTGGTTGTATTTGTTGGTTGTAATATTTATCAGTTTTCAAAAGAGTTCTTACTTCTTTTACCTCTGCTTCCTTTAAGTTTATGTTACTGTCTTGTAGAAACTCTTGAGACATCTCCCCCTCTACCTCCTCATATATACATTCTTGCTCTTCATAGTCAACATCAGAGAAAGATGAAATAATTCTAATTTTGTCATTTTGAGCCTGAAAGCCTTGTCTGATGTAAAGAGAAAAACGGAGGAATAGTAAGGCAAGAAAAAAAAAGGAGAAACAGGGAAAAGAAAAAAAAATTGTAAGATTTAGTGCATATTGAATGAGAAAACTAAAATTAGTAAAATTATCTATCTGATAAAAACCATTCAGACTGAAAAGATATAAGGAAATCCACACGTTCTTAATTCAGCATTATAACAACATAGTCAAAAAGTTTTTTCCACATCAGAGAAAGACTACCTATCACAACTTTGAAATACTTCACTTGCTACCATTAACTACTTAGGATCCTATTGTTTTCTAAGAAAGAAGCAAATAATATGTTCCATCAATATTTAGAATGTATTTACAATGCCAAAGTTTAGAACTATTACATATCCCATGAACATAGATCAAGGGATATCAAGAAATCTAAGTTGTTGAGGGAGGTGGGAGGGGGGTTCAGGATAGGGAACACATGTACATCCATGGCAGATTCATGTCAATGTATGGCAAAACCAATACAATATTGCAAAGAAAATAAATAAATAAAACTGAAAAAAAAAAGAAGAAGAAGAAATCTAAACTTGCTGATGAATTTGGGTCTGAGAAGCCACCAAGCTGTTAATTTGCTGAAGGCAGTATAGCCAAGAATATGGTCAAACATACTACTTTTAAAAAGAAAAATATGCAGAAAATATAATGAAAATCTTTTGACTATCATAAGTCAAACCTTGTTACAGTACCAAAAAGAGAAAATTATTTAAAGTATCATAATTTGTCATTTGTGAAACCTAAAGACTATATGCATTGAGGATCACAGTGAAATGAACATATTTCGCTATACTGAATACAGAATCAGAAGCTACACAGTCAACTTCAGTCAGTCACTACAGAAGACTGCTGACCTTTCTTTCGCTTAAGTTAAAGACTGTCTATTTCCTGTGTACCTAGGTGGGGGTGTAGAGAAGGCCTGCAGACTAGGAGTTTGTCAGCTCAATGTGTTCTTTTATAGATCTAACATCTGATAGCATTTATTTAGGAAACAGAAACAACATCAAAGTGTCACTTAGCCACTAAAGAGCCATCAAGAGTGAGACAGATATTCTTTTGACACCCCTCAACAATAGAGATATGCTGGCTCTATAATAGCTCACAAAGTCCAACACCATTGTCAAACTTCCAATTATGCATTTTTATACAATATACATACATTTCCCATTATTCTAGTTATTCCCATTATTTGGTTGAGTGAGGGAAACAAATTTATATACACACACACACACATATATATATATACATAAAATATGCAGTTTCATTGCTCTCAGATATTCTCAAAAAGTCAAACTAATTAACTCCATCCTAGAAGAAGCCTTTATCATTCCAACATAAATCAGTCAATAGCCATGGCTGTGGTAATAAAAACTATTTATTTTTACATTTCTAGTTTACTGGAAGGTACTGCAAACTGTTGGTTCAATCAAGGATTTAAAATTTTTCCTTAAAAGCTCTAACTTAAGGTCTTTAGACTTTTTCCAAGAACTTAGTATTTACAGTAATAGAAGTTTAAAAACCAAACTAGTGACACAATTTCTTCAAAAATTTTTTAAAGAAAAATCAAGTCAAAAATTTAAGTTAAAAATGTCTGTAACACAAGTTTACTTAAAAATAATGTTAATGTCTCCTCTGCTGGAGATGCTAAGATATTTACTCTTTAACCTCATTTCATATACTGATATAGAAAACTAATCAAATTTATATGTGATCAATTAAAGAAAAATTTTAGGGAAAAAATTTATAACTAAAAGTACTGCACTAATGCTCTTCCAAGTGTTACTACAGCAGTGATAACAGGGTGATGATCAGGCAAACTACATATTCTTCTGGATAACTGCAGTCATAATTCAAGCTGATGTGCCATTATTATTGCTGGCCTGCACACTCAACACTTGTAAATACATAGGAGAAAGAGCCAAAACAATTTTTTTTTTGCCATTATGTTTTTTTCTTAAAGAAAATATAAATAACTAAAACCAAATGAATAAAATAAGCAGTTAATAAACCAGCAAGAAGTAAGGACCAACTTCAGTAGGATTCCTGCCACACTTCTTTCTAGAATTAAATTGTGAACAGTAAGAATTCTACATGATAAAATTTTACTGAAAATACTCTCAGAGATGACAGTAAACAGAGTCAGGATGTTGTCTAGCAGGTATATGACCATCTGAGGTTCAGAATATTTACTCACCAGTTTGATATGGTGGGGAAAACTCTCAGATCATCCTATAATATAGTCAATTTTAGCCACCAAAAGTATGAGCTAAATTGGAGTGGTTTTTCAAAAAACTAACCTTCAGCCAGTGAAATATTGATTCAGGAAACAATTATCAATGGATGCTAAAATCAATAGATAAATGGTTGTTGAAGAAACAGAATATATTCACAATCTCAGGTATCATCCCAGAGATCCGAAATTACAAAGAAGAAAGGTAACTTTACATTAGAGAAATATGGTATATATACTAGATTAACCCAGAGATCAAATTAAACATCAACTATAATGAGACAAAGTAAAATGTGACTGCTGATGCACTGTGAAGGAAACAGCTAAGTAATGTTTTTGTGAAACATACTTAACCTGATTATAAACTTGAAAAAATAATCAGACCAAACTAAATTAAGAGGCATTCTCAAAACTGGTTTAGGCTCTTCAAAAAATGTTAGTGTCTCAAAAGATTAAAAATAAAAGGGAATTTTGTGAGATTATAAGAGACTACAGAAACAGGAAAATCACATGTAAGGCACCATACTCTTTAATTGGATCCTGCATTAAAAAAAAACCAAAAAAATATATATATATATAGGAGAAGGAAATGGCAACCCATTCCAATACTCTTGCCTGGGAAATCCCATGGACAGAGGAGCCTGGTAGGCTACAGTCTATAGGGTTTCGAAGAGTCGGACATGACTGAGAGACTTCACTTTCACTTTTCACTTTTATGCCATTAGGAAATGGCAACCCACTCCAGTATTCTTGCCTGGAGAATGCCAGGGACAGAGGAGCCTGGTGGGATGCCATCTACAGGATTGCACAGAATTGGACACGACTGAAGCTACTTAGCATATATATATATATGAACATTATTGGGACAACTGAAAAAATTTAAATATGGTCTAGATATTAAATAATATTGTATCTTTAAATTTCTTTGAGTGTGATCATAATATTATGGTTATGTAAAAGAAAGTCCTTTTTCTTGGGAGTTATACGCTGAAGTACCTCCTGGTAAAGTAACTTGGTATCTGCAAATTACTTTCAAATGGTTCAGGAAAAAAAAGAAAACGTATGTGTGGTACTTCCCTGGCAGTCCAGCAGTTAGGACTCCATGCTTTCACTACCAAGCACATAGGTTCAATCCCTGGTTGGGGAGCTAAGATACCACAAGTTGTAAGGCGTGGCCAAAAAACAAAAAAATGTATGTGTATATGAATATATATTAGAGAGAATGAGACAAAGTAAACATGACAGAATGTTAATACAACTAATGAATCTAGGCTATGTGAATATATGAGAAGTATACATTATTTCTCTAAATTTGAAGTATGACTTTTTTTTAAGTTTGGGCAAGAGTAGGGAGCATATACATATGTATTTGCTTTTATGCTTTTAAGTATATGACAATGGCCTGTGGAAGTGTGCGTAAGAAACAAGGGTGGTAAAAAAAAGAAAGAAAGAAACAAAGGTGGTAGAGAACTAGGAGGCAGAAGAGCAGGCAACAGAAGAAGACAGACAGGTGTGGGTGGGTAATTCTTTGCTGTGTATTATATTGTACCTTAACATACTTTTACATTAAATGTTTTATGTATTTAAGAAATTAATAAAAAGCTTTTTTCCTAAGTTCCAGCAAAAGTACTGAATCTGATATAGTGAGATTATATTGGTTTTCTTCTGACATTCCCAGGGAAATATTTAGGTAGGATGAATTACCCAAGCATTTAACATCTGTGATTTTTTTTTTTTTAATCTCAATGAAAGGTATATCAAAGTCACTGGTCTGGGCAGAGAGGTGAGCAGGTTTTTTTCAGCCATCCACCCCAAGTGCGCCTGCCCTCACCTGCTGATAATAAAGAAAAACTCTTATTGATGGATATGCATAATTGTGGGCTTCCCTGGCGTCTCAATCGGTAAAGAACCTGCCTGCAATGTGGGAGACCTGGGTTCAGTCCCTGGGTCCAGAAGATCCCCTACAGAAGGAAACAGCAACCCACTCCAGTATTCTTGCCTGGGAAACCCCATGGACAGAGGAGCCTGGTGGGCTACAATCCAAGGGCTCACAAGAGTCGGACACAGCTTAATGACTAAGCCACCATCCCATGCATAAACGTGAACTTTATAAAGAGGAGGGAAAAAAAGACTGACGCTCCACATAAAATGGCTGTAGGTTGGTCCACCATACTGCTGTATTTCCTCCATCACCTCAGGTACCCAAATCCTTGATGCCAGTCGCATCCTGGGCCCTGCATACTAGGAGGAGAAAGTGTTTTGCTCCCAACACCTACCTGAGGGCCCGCCGCTCTGGGTAATCGAGGTCGTAACTTTGCGCAGAGTCGCTGCAAGAGTCCCGGGAACCGCCCGGCAGCAGCTGCTGCGGCAGTCGCACGGGCACTGGGAACTGGTGCAGAGAAGCGTTGGGCTGGGCGGTCGTATGGTAAGGAGGCGGGATGCTGCTGCTGGTCTCACTGCGGTAGTCACTATCTCGGTCATCCACCGCACTGTCAGGATCTTCGAAAGCTGTGGGATAAGCACAGTCCATCAAAGTACCCCAGCTTTATTCAGCTCTCTAGAATTCTTTTCTGCTTCCAACATAGGGAGCCAAAAGCCCAAGCCTTGAGAACAAGCGCAAGCTGAGCTGCCCATGAGAGTAGTGACCTTAAAGTCATGCAAAACTGTCTCAATACCCACAAGTCTCTCTCCTTCTCTAACAAGATAAGACAGTTGGTCTAATTTTAGTGCTGATTCTCAGAGGAGTTCCAAGTGGCATTTTCCCAATGCAGAATTTTCTGGAATTCTGTTTCTCTAAGCTGTTGTAACCCTAATGAAAAACTGCTTTTAAATGTCTTAAATAGATTCTGGTGCTCCACTATTATCAAAATGGGGCAAAAGGGGAAGAAACAGTTTTTTCATCTCTTAGGAAAGCAAAATTTTTGTTTAAAGTTAGCATGATGTTTTCAGACTTTAAAAATACATTGCTGAGTCAAATAAATAGGTCCACCATTGGAAACTGGTATAGGAAATCAAGAAGGTCAAAGTCAAGACTTAGAAATCAAGTTCTGTATGCAGCGGAGAACAGCAGCAGTCTTACTGTCTTGCTGCAACACTGGGTTTTTCTAATAAGTTCTATTGAGCACCCATACCCTGGGCTCAGAATTCCCATCCCAAGCCTTCATCCCACTTCCTCAGAAGAAGAGGAAGACACATCCACCACCAATGGGGTCTTACTGACAAAGCAGCCAATTATCTAACAGCAGTGACCACAATTTCATAGATTTATTTCTGCTTTTCCAGTTAGCACCTGACCGGCTGCCATTTTTTTCTTGGTTTTAGCTAAAATGGTCAGAGTTACAAATCTTGCTCCAAGCAAAAATAAAAATATGCAACACTGTGCTTGGAAAAGGAGTTCAACCTAACAGTGTTTTGTGGTTTATTTTCCACAGAAGCCATTTCTGACACAATACCCATATGTGTATAATTAATAAGGTCCCATATGTTCTTTCTTGCCAAGCTTCTATTTGGCTCACAATAAGGAAAAGGAACCTTCACCATCCTAAAATGTAGATACTCTAAGCAGATGATGGACTCATCTTAGTAATTTTAAAAAATCTTGGTAGCAATGTGGGCAGTGGAAGCCTCCTAATGACCATAAAATGAGGCTTTTACAATAGCTCATGGAGGAGATGAGAACATATATTCACCAATGAAAACAGAAGAGAGTTAATGAATTAGAGGAAGAAAAAACAGAAATGATAGAAGTTGGGGACAAATGGAAGGTAGCAGGGAAATGGCCCCTTGGCTTCTACATCAGACAACTTGGTAGATAAGCCCACTAAAAGACAGGGAACATGAACATGTGGGTTCCAGACACCGCTTGGGGTTACAGCTGGGAGTAGGGGTAAGAAGATCTTACGAGCTTTGCCCACTTAAGTTTAAGGTAACACATGAACAAAAGAAAGGAACGGGGAAATGATCAGAACTTCAGGGGGAAAAAAATCAGCATGAGAAAGGCTAATCTTCAAACGGTCAGGAACAATACCAGTCAAACATGGGGAGACAAGACACTCTGTTTACAAAGCACTCTGATTACACGTTAGGGAAAAGAGACTTTGGAGGTACTGGTTTTAGACCTTGATGCATCTGTTGTGCTGACGACTAGAAAGGATCAAGGGACAAAAACCAGTATGCCATTCAGACATATTCTTTCTGAACTCACAGAAGGAGGAAGTGTGAAGAAGTCAGTGCTGGATTATTCATGCATACAGATGACGGGGCAGAGGCAACCAAGGAGACAAAGCCAAAAGTCTACTTAAACTCCGGGAGGAGATTGTGCTGTTAGTATATCATCCAGAGACTCAAGACGGGAGTCTCCAAAGCAGCAGCAGTGACAGACAATCTTGTTGAGTATGAGGCCAGGAAAGGGCAGCTCAGCCAGAGTTAGGAGCCCAGTATCCCGAGCCAGAAACTGCGTGGAGAGACCCTTCTCGCTGTATCTGACCTATGACTCCTTAATAATGATCGGCTTTATTTTGCTAAGCTAAGGGGAGGGGTATTCCAAAACAGTCCTAAAGGTTGACACATTTCTGTGCTGAAGGAATAAAGGGCAAATAAAGAAGAAGCCAGGAGCAGAAGAAAAGAGGGTATGAAAAATAGGAGGAGAGTGGAGAAAGGAAATACAAGGAAGTGAGGTGAGACAAAGGACTGGAGCAGAAAAAAGGTTGGTCAAGGGCAAAAGCCAGCTTTTCTCCCCCTACATCATCCCCAGGTTCCTTAGAAACGAAACATCCTGGCACCACCAAAGCTGACTAGAAACTGAGAAGGGAAATGACGGAAGAGGCTTGGGTGAAAGCATCGTGCTTTCAGTGTCCCAGCAATGATATCTTACTGGCTCTACCTGCTCCTGCACAGAACCATTTCACCTAGAACAGAAAACTTCTGGTTTCCCTGAGAAAGAGACACTGAGAACAGGTTTGCTTATTCAGCTTATGGAGGACTTGTGAGCTAGTCTGAGGGCAAAAGTTGAAAAGCCCTTTGAAATTAAAAGGCTGGGAAATTTTACTCATTCAAATATTTATTGAGTGTCCACCAGCTGCAAGGCTAAACAACACAGAAGACTTGGAGTATAGAGTCAGTCTAATAGGACAGAGAAAATATGGATACAGATACAAGGAAGTATCTATCATGAGAACAGTATAAACCAAATGCTATATGAGTTGAAGGTTGGATCACTTCCTGTTAAAATGAACAGGGAAATAATTAAGGAAGTTATGACTCTGAAAGACTGGATGATTTTTAATAGGTGAAGATGTGGGTGATGGGAAATGCCTTTTAGAATCTGGAGAAAAGAAATGGCATGAGTAAAGGTCCAATGATGGGAAAGGATATATATATATACATATATATATGTGTATATATATATACGTAAAAGGTCACATATATTTTGAAAGGCTATGTATATACTTTTATGAAACATTTTATAGCTCATTTAGCAAGTACATAAAAGGACATGAAAGGGAAATGACAAAAATAAACCTGGAAGGGCAGGCTGGGACAGGGATGAGCCTCAGGCAGACAGCAGGCACTCAAACAAAACTGAATGATGTATTCAACAATGAGGTTCTCCAGTATGTGGTGCTCCTGGATTGAGTCCCCATCTTTAGATCCAGAATACAGGCAAAACTTTATCAGAGAAGGAATGAAAACTCAAACTTCTTTTTTTTCATGACTTACTTCTTTCTACTCGAAAACCTTAATTATCCAAGCTCTCTTAGGCTGTGTTTGCATAGTTTCTTGGTGCAAATACTCAGGATTCAAATCATAGATAGTACATACTCCATGAGAAATTATAGTGATAGAACAAAATTTGGCCCCTCTAGCAACTACTGGATACCTAATCATTGAAACTCAACCAACCCAACCACCTTCTGTCAGCCCAGGTAACACAGCCAGTAATGCCAGTCTAAGGCTGTGACTCTCACCAGAAAGAACTGTCTAAGAGAGAGCTCACTCTCTAAGCTCAAGAACAAAGGTGGCCTCTAGCCTAGCTAGACTGCTTCAAGGAAAGTCAAACCACGTCCCCAGCCTCTTGTTCACATCACAAAACCAATGACCTCTCCTAGAATGAAATTTCTCCTGCTAGTCACCGTGCCCCTTAGCTAAAAGGCCAAAGGAGGGGCTGAGGACACTTGTCTCTGGGGAAGACAAATCAGGAGATCCTGTCAGGATTATAACTGAAACTTTGAAATTTCTCCATCTCTCTCTCTGTCTCTCACATTCACACACACACATACGCACACATGCATGCACATGCACAGACACAAAGTCTTCAGGAAATCAGCCTGAAAGGATATAAGTTTCCAATGCAGCAAATTCTCTCCTAAGCTTCAAGAAAGGGAAGAGGAGGGAATGGCATTATATATGCTTATATGCATGAATATCCAGCCCCAGTCAGAGGGAATATGTTAAAGGGTAAAATTAAGAAAATTATAAGGTATTCAAATTCTTACGTACTCTGTTGGTCTCCCCAGCCCAAATAGGTCCAGTGACCTAAGAAAATCACAAGTGGTGAAAAAGAAGAAGAGTAACAGAGACAATTTTAGGACCATCTCACCAATCAGTATATACCTTCTCAGTTTAGCGTGTGATTTAAAAGATTTTAATAATTTAACTTTCTAACCATGAAGTGGGGGTAAAAATTCTCCCAGGCTATAGAGTAGTTGCCATAGCAACTGCAACAGGATAAGTACTGTGTTTCTTTTCAAAAGAAAACTGAAAAATAATCACATGGAACTTCCGAATATGCCTATCAACCTAGATTGCTTCAGGCTGCTTCTCACTGAAACTCTGGGCTCACAGAAGGCTCTCTTGCATTGCACAGCCTCATTCTTAAATGGCCACCAGCAGTACATAGTAGGTGCTCTATAACTATATCTTATATGACTAAATCCAACAAATGACCCAATCCCATCTACTGGGTCCATCTCTAAATCGTGAAAATAACAGTCATGTTCTCTGACTACCCAGTTCCCTATTCTCATTTCAGCCTGATACCATTGTAAGAGAAACAACACTAGTTTAATTAAGCCAAGTTTCCTTCCCACCCCTCAAAACCACTAAAACGCCGCACTAGCCAACAGAAATATTACTGTGGAGAATCAGATTTTCCTAGGTATTGTTGTTCAGTCTCTCAGTCATGTCTGACTCTTTGCAAAGCCCCATGGACTGCAACATGCCAGGTTTCCCTGTCCTTCACCATCTCCCAGAGCTTGCTCAAACTCATGTCCACTGAGTCAGTAATGCCATCCAACCAACTCATTCTCTGTCATCCCCTTCTCTTCCTGCCTTCAATCTTTTCCAGCATGAGGGTCTTTTCCAATGAGTCAGTTCTTCACACCAGGTGGCCAAAGTATTGGAGCTTCATGAGTCCTTCCAATAGATATTCAGGATTGATTTCCTTTAGGACTGACTGATTTGATCTTGCAGTCCAAGGGACTCTCAAGAATCTTCTCCAACATCACAGTTCAAAAGCATCAATTCTTCGGTGTTCAGCCTTCTTTATGGTCCAACTCTCACACCCATACATGACTACTGGAAAAAATGTATCTTTGACTATATGGACCTTTGTTGGTAAAGCAATGTCTCTGCTGTACTAGGCATAAGAACCAAGAAAAGGAGGACTGAAGTGTTCCAGGAAACCAAAATTATACATGTAAAGGCCCATTCAGTAAACTGAGGATAGTTATAGCATGTCTGAATGAGACTCTGCAGGGTTATGAAAGAACCTGAATAAAATGAGTCATAAGTATTAATATGTGTATGTTTAAAATTTTAGTAATGTTATGAGTTTGAAATTATTTGGAGGGTAATAGAGAGCTATCACAGCTTTTGAGCAGGGGAGAGAGAGGATCAGATTTCTCATTTTAGAAAGAGAATGGTGGTACAGTGTGGCCACAAGTCGATACAGCAGGTAGACAGGGAGGCTGGTAAGGAGGCTGTTGCACTGACCCGATGAAGGCTTGAACTAGGGAAATAGCAGAGGGAGTGGAGACAAGTAGATACATTTAAAAGATATGCTGGAGGTAAAGTCAATAGGGTTTAATAGGTAACTGAATGTGGAAAGTGGGGAAAATAAAGCCTAAATAATATTGCCCAGGTTGTTATCTTGAGTTATAGGGTGGATATGACATCATTCATTAAAAGAAATACAAAAGAGAGGAAGGTTGAAAGATGATGAATTCAGTGTTAGATACATATATGGGCTGTGTAGTATCTATGAGACATCTCAAATGAGTATGAATGGAGATAGCTAGGTATGTGAGAAAACAGATGTGGAACAAAAGACTTGGATGTTTTCAGAGCACAATATCCCATGAGTTACAGGAACTTTTCTTCTTTGTCCCTTGCTATATCTAGAGTGCCTAAACAGTGTCTGGCACAAAGCAGAAGCTCCACAGATATTTGTAACTGAATAGATAAAATTAAAATATAAGTAAATAAAAGAATGAGGTAGAGAGGACAGGACAAGAAAAAAACCTGTATATAGGGGAAGGGGGAATCTATGGAATAGACACATTTTTAAAAAAACATAAAAAAAAAAAAAGAACTGAGAACACAGTGTTGGTGAGGCTGTGGAGCAACTAGAACTCTCACACGTGGCTGGCAAGAATGCCAAGTGGTAGGTCACCCTGGAAAATAATCTGAGCATTTCTTATGAAATTAAACACACACCATGCAATCCAGCAATACTCCCCCTATATATTTACCCGTCAGAAATAAAAACATGTTCATACAAAATCCTATATACAAATGTTTACAGCTGCTTAATTCATATTCTGTAAAAACTGGAAACATGTGTCCTTCAACTGATGAATAAATAAACCACAGTACATCCATACATTAGAATACTACTCAGGAATAAAAAGGAATAAACTGATGACACACATAAATGAATTCCAAATGCATTACAATAAGTGAAACAAGCCAGACCCAAAGCTACACACTATATAATTCCACTTAAATGACTTTCTGGAAAAGGCAAAAGTATAGAGACAGAAAAAAGATTAGTGGTTGTCACGGGCCAAGAATGGGAGAGGCTGACTGTAAAGGGTTAAGAGAATTTTTAGGGTTGACAGAACTGCTCTATACCTTGACTGTGGTTATGGTTACATAACTGTATGTGTTTGAAAAAACTCATAAGATTGTACACTAAAAGGGAGAATTTTATTATATGTGAATTATACATTAATAAATCTGAATTTTTTTTTTTTTTTAAAAAGGAAGAGTCCACAAAGGAGCCTGCAAAGAAGCTGGAAAGGAGGAAAACCACGACAATGAGGTCCCTGAAGTCAGGAAAACAAGTTTTCAAGAAAGGAGTGAGTGGTTAACAAGTAGCAGTGCTACAGAGTAATCAAAACTGAGAATGTGCTACTGAATTTAGAAACAAAAAAGTCACTGTAATTTTAATGACAGAAATTTTATGAGTGAAAGCTAGAGTATAGATTGTTCAGAAGCAAAGGGAAGCACAAGTAGTGGAATAAAGACACATCAAGAGATCCCACAATTCACGCAGTAAAACGTGCAGTATGAGCAAGGTTGAGGGTACCACTTATCACAGGACATTAGAGAAGAAGCAAAAAGAGAAAAGACACTGGCCAGACGTGTCACAGAAAAACCTTCAAGTGTGCTGAGAGCTTATTAGAAAACCAGTAACATCCTCATGTTGGGCATTCACACATCAAATGAGTATCAAACTGACAATTTTAATGAACAGGCTAACGTTTCCCACTTCCCTAGAGCTTCGAATGTCTTTAACTTCACATACTTGACAAATGAATAAACAATTACCCTCTAGCTCAGTGTCACCTGATGCTATAAGAATAAGCCAGACTAGAAAACTAGAGCCTCCACTGTCAGTGACAGTTTATTTAAAATGTTATGAGCTCTCTTCAGACATATTAGCATACCAAGTATACATCAAGTCCAAAACCACAGAACTCTGGACACTTCAAAGCCAACACTTCAAAATTATTCCTAAAATTCCTTTCTACTTTTATCTCTTATGTGCAATCTGTCAACAAGCTTAGTAATTAAGTTCATTGAAGTTTCCTTCCAACTGTCCCTTCCTGATAGGTTTCACTCTTCTTATCGAAGAACTTGTTATCTATTGCTTGAATTATTACAGATTTTGATTGGACTATGGTCCGTCTAGTCAAGGCTATGGTTTTTCCAGTAGTCATGTATGGATGTGAGAGTTGGACTATAAAGAAAGCTGAGTGCCGAAGAATTCATGCTTTTGAACTGTGGTGTTGGAGAAGACTCTTGAGAGTCCCTTGGACTGCAAGGAGATCCAACCAGTCCATCCAAAAGGAAATCAGTCCTGGGTGTTCATTGCAAGAACTGAGGTTGAAGCTGAAATTCCAATATTTTGGCCACCTGATGCGAAGAGCTGACTCATTTGAAAAGACCCTGATGTTGGGAAAGATTGAAGACAAGAGGAGAAGGGGATGACAGAGGATGAGATGGTTAGATGGCATCACTGACTCAATGGACATGAGTTTGGGTAAACTTTGGGAGTTGGTGATGGACAGGGAGGCCTGGTGTGCTACGGTTCATGGGGTCGCAAAGAGTCGGACATGACTGAGCAACTGAACTGAAGACCTAGGGCTTTCCTGGTGTCTCAGATGGTAAAGAATCCGCCTGCGATGCAGGAGACCTGGGTTCAATGCCTGGGTTGAGAAGATCTCTTGGGGAAGGGCATGACAACCCACTCCAGTATTCCTGCCCAGAGAATCCCCACGGACAGAGGAGCCTGGCGGGCTACAGTCCATGGGGTCACCAAGAGTCAGATAGGACTGAGCGACTAAGCACAGCACAGCAGCAAGACCTTCTAATCTCTGTTCCATTCAATCTACTCAGCAGACTGGGACTAGACTAATTTTCCTAAATCTAGCTTCTAATCACTTCATTATCCTTTCAACAATATACAAGTCTTTATAAATAACTATATTTACCTTCCTGGCTCTGGTATCAAATAAACATGAAACCCCATTGCTCACCAGTCCCCCAAAACAAAGCTTTTGTTACTGGCAAACAGATTGTCATAGTTCCTATGCTTGCTGTACTCAGGAGAAAGAAAAAGGAATGAGTCCAATTTCCCTGACCCATCGCCTGACTTCTGAAGCTGGAATATCCTTCACTTCTACTCCTTGTTGGTATAATGGAAATGGCTTGAGCTTTGGAATGAAATAAACCTAGGTTCAAAGCCATAGCTTACTAGCTGTGTAACCTTAGGCTGGTTAACTTTTCTATACTTCTATTTGTCACTCATAAAGAGTGAAGAGTAATACTACTTCTCCAATTTGCAGAAATATTGAAAATCATATATGTAGCATTTAACTACCATGAGCTAGACAAATGGTAAATATTCAGCAAATACTCCCTATCCTCCCATATATAGTTGGAACCCATCCTTAAGTTCCACTTAAACAACTCTCTTTGAACAATGCTCAATGACTTCAGTATAGTGTCTTTGGTAAACAACTCTCCTTCAACAATGCTCAATGACTTTAGTACAGTGTCTCTGTTAACAATCAAAATAAAAACCATCTGCTTATCTCTTAAGTTAAACATACACCAACCCATAAGATCCAGCCATTCCACCCCTAGGTATTTAACAAGAGAAATGAAAACACATGATCATGTGGATGTTTGCATTAATTATAATAACTGGAAACAATCCAAATGTCTATCAACAACTGAATGGATAAATAAAATGTGTATACTCATGTAACAGAAGACTACTCAATAAAAAGAAACAAATTACTGATACACTGGACAAAATGGAACAATCTCAAATTCTTCGGCTGAGTGAAGGAAGCTAGACACAAAGGACTACATGTTATATGTTTCCATTTCACATAAAACTCTAGGAAATCAAATTTAATCTATAGTGATTAAAAAAAAGCCTATCAGTGGTTGCCTGGAGCCAGGGGTGGGGAGAAGGATAAACTGCAAAGAGCATAAGGAAATGTTTAGAGATAATGGAAATGTTCTGTATTTTGATTGTGGTGGTAGTTTCACTGGTACATACATCTGTCAAAAGCAATCAAACTCTATACTTCAAATAGGTGACTCTTTTGCATGTACATTATATCCCAACAAAGTTGATTTTTTTAAAACACTCACTTTAGAATGTGATGTATTTTACTCTTGCCTTAGTCCAATGAATCCCATCTCTAGCCTAGGTTTAAGTTCTTGAGAGCAAGATCCAACCTTATATTCCTTTTATATTCCTCCCAATGCTCAGCACAGAAATCCTGTACTGAAAGAGATAACAAGTGAATAAAAGCAAGTTCTTCTTAATCTTAGAAAGCAGTGTCTTTAAATTTTAAGAATTACTTGAGACTCTTGTTTAAAATGCAGATTCCTAGACCATACTCTCATAAATTCTAATTTAAAATGCCTGGAGTGGCATGGGAACCTGCATTAGTTGTTGCATCTGCCTTTTCAATAAGCAACTTGGACTCTAATCCCAAGTGATTCTTGAATTACAATTTGAAAATCACAGCTACAGAATCTCCTATATGAAAAACACCAGTCTCCAGACTGAGCACTCCAGCACAGTGCTCCCGTGCTGAAGGATGGAGGAAGCAGCCAGATAAGCTCTCCCTTGGGCTTGAAGATCAGTTCACTGTGATCATACAGGTAACTGAAAAAATTCTACCAAGTCCAGGACCAAATAACTGGTCCCATTAATTTTAATAATTAAAAGTGAATCCTCTTTCCAGAAGGCAAAGCTTCTGCACTTATTCCTATTAACTAGGCTACAACAACATACTCACAAGCTTCTTCTTCTGCCTACTTCATCCTGTTTCTAGTGGAAAGTGTAAGAAATCAGAAATACATTAAAGAAAATAAGGCCTATAATTATCCAACAAAACACCTCCGGACAACTATTACATCACCAATGAATAGTCCAGTGCTGGTCAATTTTTCCATGACAATGAAATGACAAGAGATTTGAGCCCTAGACTTCAAGTGAACAGCCAGCTGTCTAGAACAGCAATGACAGGACTCACCTATCAATTACTAAATTGTAGTAATTACTAGGTAGCTCACAAAGAACAATGAAGTCAAACAAGAGAAATTCCTCTCTCGAGACAGCAGACTAGATGAATACCACAGAGCTTCTCTTTTCATGGAAAAACAGTAAAGAACCTATAATTAAGGAAAGTATTGAATACTTTGAACCCAACATAGGGGAATAACAAAAAGAAACTATTGACCAAACTTCCTTGTGAATATAGATATAAAAATCCAAAATAAAATATAAGCAAATCAAACACAGCATTATATTAAAAGAATACTTTAAAAAAATGTTTTTTTTTTACCATAATTAAGTAGAGAATGTTACAGGAAGGCAAAAGGATTAATAGAAATTGATTAGTACATTCATCGCTGTCTGTAAGTCAAGGGAAAATACCCCTGAATAACCGGATAGATACTATTAAGGGCTTCCCAGGTGGCTCAATGGTAAAGAATCCTCCTGCACTGCAGGAGACAAGGAGACACAGGTTCATTTCCTGGTCAGAAAGAGTCCCTGTAGAAGGAAATGGTAACCCACTCTAGCATTCTTGCCTGGGAAATGACAGAGGAGTTTGGCGGGCTACAGTTCATAGGGTCAACAAGAGTCAGACGTGACTTAACTGACTAAACAACTACTAAGGTATTTTTGGTTTGTTGAAGTTTTTTTTTAAAGGTTATTTTGATGTGGACCATTTTTAAAGTTTTTATTGAATCTGTTACAATATTGCTTCTGTTTTATGTTTTGGTTTTTTGGCCCCGGGGCATATCGGGCTTTAGCTCCCCAACCAAGGATCAAGCCCACCGCCCCGCATTGGAAGGTAAGGGCTGGACCACCTGGGAGTCCAGGCATTCTGCAACGTTCAACATCGACTCCCATTCACGGTTAATATGAAAACTACTGGGAAATAAAATGCACAAAAGTACACAAATGATAAGTGTCATGCTCAGCGAACACATGAACACACTCAAGTAACCAGCACACAGATCAAGAAACAGTATTAGCAGCACCCCAGCAGACCTCTTCCTACCTCTTTTCAGCCACTCAACTAGCCTTTGAACCAGCTGTTGCCCATCACACTTTGCCCAGATAGCCAGCTGCTACTTCTCTCACTTCCTCCAAGTCTTTACTCAAAAGTCATCTCACTGTGGCTTATATACTTAACCGCTGTATTTAACATTATAATTCCATTTCAGTTCTAGCATTCCCAATTGCTTTTCACCAACTACTCTTTTATTGGTCCACTCTCTAACATCCTATATTATTTCCTTATTGGGTATGTTTATTGTCTATCTCCTGCCACCCAGGATCTTTGTCTATTTTGCTTCCTGATATATCCTAAGCACCTAAAAGAGAACCTAGAATGTGTCGGAAAATGTCTGTAGAAAAAAAGGATTGAGGGATACAAAAAGACAGGAGAGGGGAGGGTGAAAGGGCAGTATGGCTGGATATGAGAAAAGGAATATAAACAACAAGGTTTATAAACAGGTACAATCTTTCTAGCATATAATCTGGCAATATCTAACAAAATTTCAAATGTGCATATTCCTTAACTCAGTAATTCCACTTAATAGAAATACATTAACTCAACTAATATATATTTGAGCAAAGGTACTGGGGATACACAGATAAGCATTTTCCCTACTCATGAAATTTATGGCCTAGAGATAAAAATAAATATTAAGCAATTAATCACAGTTCCAAGTAAGTTATAAAGGAAATATAAATACATAGAGGCCCATAAAAGAACATATAATAGGGGAGGGGAGATCCATGTGCACATTCACAGAATTGAGGAAGTTATGATCATAAAGTCAAAATAATAAAATAAACTTTTTGTTTTATGAGGTTATATACATATGTTATATATGTAAATGGGGTTCCCTAGTGGCTCAGCTGGTAAAGAATCCTGCAATGTGGGAGACCTGGGTTCAGTTCCTGGGTTGGGAAGATCCCCTGGAGAAGAGAAGGGCTACCCACTCCAGTATTCTGGCCTGGAGACTTCCACGGACTGTAAGGGGCTTCCCTGGTAGCTCTGATGGTAAAGAATCCACCTACAATGTAGGAGACCCCGGTTTGATCCCTGGGTTGGGAAGTTCGCCTGGAGAAGGGATAGGCTATCCACTCCAGTATTCAGGGACTTCCCCCGGTGGCTCAGATGGTGAAGAATCCACCTGCAATGTGGGAGACCTGGGTTCAACCCCTGGGTTGGGAAGATCCCCTGGAGGAGGGTATGGCAACCCACTCCAGTATTCTTGCCTGGAGAATCCCAATGGACAGAGGAGCCTGGCGGGCTACAGTCCGTGGGGTCACAAAGAGTCTGACACAACTGAGTGACTAAGCACAGCATATATATAAATAAATGTATGTTTTATATGTTATATTCTACAATTAGATAATAACGTATAAAAATTCTAATTGTAGAACATAACATAAAAATACATTTATTTATATATATAACATATAGATATATAAAACCTCATAAAACAAAAGCTTATTTTATTCATATTCCACAATTAGGTTTTTTTTATTAATCCATCAAGCAAAATGCTCACACCACAACCACCACCACCATCTGATTGTTTCATTCTCCTGTATTAAGTCTTTAAAGGCTCCCCACTGTCTTCAAGATGAAAATATAAACAGCTTGCTGTGGCATGCAAACTCTTCCTGACGTGAGCACTCTGTGCCTCTCTGGCCTCATCTCTGACCCCTTCCTTACTCTTTATCTCCTGCCTTCAAGCCATTCAGAATATAGTATACTTAAGGGATGCTTTCTCTTAACTGTCAGTACGTTCTATTTATTTACTTTGGCTGAGCTGGTCTTCAGAGCGCTGTGAGGCCTCTCGGATTGCGGACTGTGGGCTCGGCGGCCGCGGCCCAAAAGCGCTCGGCGGCACCGCGGCCCGCGGGGTCTTCCTGCACCAGGACTGAACCTGTGTCCCCTGCCCTGGCCAGGGGGTTCTAAGTGGTGCTTTTTCATCTTGGTACCGTAACACCATAAACTCTTTCCTCCTTTCCTTGACTCCTACTCATCTTCCAAAACTCAGTTTATTTTGGAGTTTTGTGGGGTGTGGGGAATGGAGAGCTACAGCACAGGAGAATAGTAGGGCAGTGAAATTATTCTGTATGATACCATTAGGGTATATGTGTCATTTCATATTTGTCAGAACCCATACCATATGTAGCGATGTAACATACAACATGAAAAATGTAATTAACACTACTGTATGTCATATATGAAAGTGGTTGACAGTAAGTCCTGAGTTCTCCTCACAAAAAACTTCTTCTTTAATTTTGTATTTATACAAAATGATATTCACCAAACTTATTGTGATAATCATTTCATGATGTATGTAAGTTGAATCATTATACTGTACACCTTAAACTTACACAGCACTGTATGTCAATTATATCTTAATAAAACTGGAAGAAAAAAAAAAGAAAAATCCCATCGAATATACAACCCAAAGAGTGAACCATAATGAAACATATGGACTTTGGTTGATCTTAAACTTTTTTTTTCAATTTAGATATTTCCTCTAGGAAGATATTCCTAACCATCCCAAATTTGGATTAAGTTTTCTTCCTCTACACTCCCCTACCATTTACATATCACATGGTACTAGTTACCTGCTTCCTCCTCTCTGGACTTGAGTTCACTAAGATCAAGGCCTTTTCATTTCTATACCCTCTGGTGCCTAGCATGATTCTTCGCATGAGGAAGAGGTGCCCAAAAACTGTCAGTGTAATGAACAATTCTATCAATTGTTGATATCTACCATAATTCTGTCAATCATGTTTTATCAATCAAATTCATTTCTTACCACTTTTACCAATAAAATCTATAATAAGAAGCCATAAGATGACCATGCTTTTATGGGAATAACAGTTATGCAATTAATATATAACTGCTAGTTTATGCCCAGATTAGGCACTTAAATGTTTTAATCAAATAAAACTTTGATACACTAACTTGACATTTTTAACCTGCATAATTGTCTAATATAGCAATTGAACAGAAATGACAATAAGTTGATGTTACGACTGCAATTAGACACATCAAATTTTTTCTGGAAGATGGCAGTTTAGAAATAAATAAGCGAGTCAGAAGGCTGCAATTAACATTATTTTTATCAGCCAAACCATATTGTTATAGTCTCTGTCTTTTCTTTGTTAGTTTGCCAACACCTATAATTAGCATCAGTATCAACTGCTTCCACCAATACCACATGTACAATGTAAAACTCATCACCCACTCTTACAGACAGAAGTCCTAGGCCCACTGCGCTGCCCTACTGCTAAAATAAGACTCCCTACATTCTAGGAGTCTGTAACTAGCATATTTTCCTGTCTGAGAGTCCTAGTCCTCAACTAGACATACCAGAAGCTGTGGACTGATCCTTTACTCCCACTACCCAGAACAGACAATATGCTAGCCAGTAAGAGGTTCCTTAGCTAGGACTGAGAGAATAGATCAGGCTATGTTTTGAATTCTCCCTTCATAATTTTCATTTATCTTACTATGAATATCTTAGTAGGATACATCAGTACATTCCAATTAGCTTCTTCAAAAGTCATCTCTAAACTCATCTGTTCTGGAAAGTCTTCCTGAACAAACTACATGTCATTCTTAACCATTTGCTTCTTTGCCTCCTTAACATTTCCCTCTCTATTTCCAAGGTATCACTATTCCTCAGATAAAGTGGTAGATAGTGGAAGAAAAATGGCAAAGAATGGATATGAGCTAGACTTCTGAATCCTGGGATGTGAGAAATAAGAAGGGGGTAAGGGGAAACTGATGAGGTGGGAGAACCTGCAGGATAGAGGCCAGGTGCGAAGGCAGTCCTGCTTTCCTGCAGGGCATGTAGTCCTTGATAAGTAAGTGATGGCTCAGCGGGTAAAGAATCCACCGGCAGTGCAGGAGACACAGAAGATCCCTGGGTCAAGAAGACCCCCTGGTGGAGGAAACGGCAGCCCACTCCAGTGTTCTTGCCTGGAAAATCCCACGGACAGAGGAGCCTGGCGGGCGACAGTGCAAAGGGCTGCAAAGAGTCGACACGACTGAGCACAGACGCTAATGGCCTTTAATCAGCAACATAAGCTTGCTCTCAGGCTCCACTGGTGGCTCAGACAGAAAACAAACTGCCTGCAAAGCAGTGTTTGATCCCGAGATTGGGAAGGTCCCCTGAAGAAGGGAATACCCACCCCAGTATTCTTGCCTGGAAAATCCCATGGACAGAGGAGCCTGGCAGGCTACAGACTGTAGGGTCCCAAGGAATTGGACACAACTGAGCACTAACACTTTCACTTTTCTGCTTCCACTGTTCACAGAAATAGATCTTTAGTTATAGCCACCAACTTTTTTCAGTATAGTTGATTTACATGAAATATTAGTTTCAGCTGTACAGCAAAGTGAATCAGTTATACGTATACTGATATCCACTCTTTTTTTTCAGACTCTTTTCCCACACAGGTCATTACAAAGTACTGAGCAGAGTTCCCTGTGCTACATAGCAGGTTCTTATCAGCTGTCTACTTTTTATATAGTAGTGTGTACGTGTCAATTCCAAATTTGTCCCTGCCCCTCATATTCCCTGGTAACCATAAGTTTGCTTCCTACATCCATGACTGTATTCACACTTCTATTTTGTAAGTAAGTTCATTAGTACAAGTGTAAATCTAGTCTTGTTTGTGGCAGCTAGAGAAATGGAACTAATAGCAGAATTGGCAGCATTTGCCCAGACTTGTGTTTAGCTGAAGCTTGCAGGGGAATTATACCATCATCTATATAGTAATAGGCAGTAATCGAATCTTCTAGGTGAGGAATATCTGGTTACACATATATAATGGCCTATTTCCCTGCCTCCCCAAACAGGTAGAATATTAGAAATAAGACAAATCACAGCATGGCACTGGACAGTTTTAGATGAAGACCAAGAATCATACAATATAAAAGGAATATTTGAGTGTGGTGCAGACAAAGGATACAGTACGTCAAGCCTGATGGCTTAAGCCTAGTGGGAGGCACTAATACCTCATGCTTCTTAAGGATCAATAATATCAGCATGATGGATCATCAGGAAATAGAACACCAACAGTTGGAAAGGAAAAAAAGGAAAGACATTTTTATGTAAACATGTCACTTCTGGGCATGTTGGTAAAAAGAAACCCTTGTGAAGTCAGTGTGAATCAAATAAGATGTCATAAGTTGGTAGGCAAACTATATTACTGATGACGCCTCTGAATGTTGGTCACTGTTTCTCATTCATGTAACTAACCCCCAACTGCTCTGAACTGACTCATTCTTTAAGACAAATTTTAAACAATATGTTGAGATATGCCCTATTGTGTTAATTTAAAAGACTGATTCATACTCAGGAGATTTCAGTATAGGATCTGAAAAGGTACTATTTATAGGCAACACTGTAACAAAAGCAGTGAAACAAACCTTTCATAAACAATCAGAGAAAATCTCTTTGAAACATCAATGGTGGGCTGTATCTCAATCAAAGTTTCAAGCTTACTTAGAGGTCACATTACACATTAAAAAACAGACCCCCAAATTTATTTCAACCATAGTAATTTATTACGAGAGACCTCAGGGATATTATCAACAGAAGAGACAACTTAAAGAGCTACTTAAAACTCTCAATCAAGGAACTACTAGTACTGTTTAGCTAAACATTGCCAATTCCAACAACCATCATTATTCAACCATCAACCAACAACCATCATTCAATTAAGTGTCAAATACAAACTAAAAAAAAAAAATCTACAATGACCTACCTCTATAGTCTCAGGCCTGGGATCATTTTCTAATAACTATGTGTTAGCTTTTAAATTATCATGAAATAAATGCATTTGGAGAAAATTTAGAAAGTAAAAGAAGTATAAAGAAAAAAAACTACCCACAATTCTACCACTGAGAAACACTATTAAAACTATTTCCTAGATTTTGTCCCTCTGCTTATGAGTAATTTGTATTTCAGATAACTGGGATCCTACTACTTCACCAGTTTAGGATCCTGCTTTTCTAAAAACTTATTCACATAAATGTTCCTGCATTTAAAAAAATTACTTACAAGCATGTTATTCCATTATATGGAACTTACCACAATTACCCATTCTTCCAGTAATTTTGCAATTATTCCCCATTGTAACTAAAACCTGTTCATAAGTGTTCCTTTGCATCTCAAGTTATTTTCCCTGAATGGTTCCTAGAAGTGAAATTACTGAGTTAGGAAGGTTGTACTAATTTACACACCCTGACAGAATATGTGAGTACTCATCTCATAGAGTCCTTGCCAGATGCTGATTCATTTTTGATTCATTTCTCAATTGCAGCCAGTGATACTGTCATTGATAATACAGTGGTGAGCAAAGCAGACATTTAAAAACTGAATATAGCAGAAAGCTGTAGAACTTAGTAGTCACTTGGTGTGGCAACAGAGTGCTACTGCATTCCTTGACAAGACATAGGTATAAACATCCTTACTAAAGACTGAAGTTTGAATACCTTGATTTCTAAATACGATCCCCCCTAAAAGAAGCCAGGGCTCACTGAAGAAATGACTTTTTCTATAACTGAAGCACGAAAGGACAACGTGAGCCTGTAACAGCTTATATGAGGAAAGGAAGGAAATGGTAAAATAAATAAATAAATAATGGGGTCACAACGAAACAACACAGGATCTGAGTTAAGGGGACTATGACAGGCCAAATTTGGGACAATTTGAGCAAAGAGAATGACAGAAGTGAATTCATGAGTCCATAGTGATAGTCATAAAAAAGGAGGGTAAGAGAGGAGGGAAAGCTTTATAGAACACTGACAGTTACTCAACGTAAAGGAATGATAGAATTAGGAAACCAACATTTTGCGACCACCAATGTAATAATAAATTTAGGCCATAATCATAATAGATTCTAAAATTAATGGATGAAAGGTTACAAGTAATAGGTTAAATACACAGTCTCAAAGTACTACCTACCTACACACAATATTTTACTTAATTACAAAAGGGAAAAAAATACCTTAGCAGTGGAGAAATCTAGAGAACATCATCTGAACTAGTAATTCTGGTTTTTCCAGTAGTCATGTATGGATGTGAGAGTTGGACTATAAAGAAAGCTGAGTGCCGAAGAATTCATGCTTTTGAACTGTGGTGTTGGAGAAGACTCTTGAGAGTCCCTTGGATTGCAAGGAGATTCAACCAGTCCATCCTAAAGGAAATCAGTCCTGGGTTTTCATTGGAAGGACTGATGTTGAAGCTGAAACTCCAATACTTTGGCCACCTGATGTGAAGAGCTGACTCATCTGTAAAGACCCTGATGCTGGGAAAGATTGAGGGCAGGAGGAGAAGGGGATGACAGAGGATGATATGGTTGGATGGCATTACTGACTCACTGGACATGAGTTTGGGTAAACTGTGGGAGATGGTGATGGACAGAGAGGCCTGACGTACTGCGGTCCATGGGGCTGCAAAGAGTCGGACATGACTGAGCGACTGAACTTAAGTGAACTAATAATTAACATAAGCATCACAAATACAGGGACAAACTCACATCAGCTCTGTAGTAACCAGAACTAATTATGAAGAAACAATCAGATCAATCCAAATTTTAGGGAATCCTGAAAGACAATTTAACTGGATCCTTGTCAGCTGTCCATCAGAATGGCTACATTGATGTGGAAATAAACAACTTTTGGAGAGAGCAATTGTTGCTGAAGAGAGGTTACACGGTCCCTTCTCCTGTTTCTCCTCTCTGATTTCAAGTGAGAAGTTCTAAGATTCACAAAGACTGGGATGCTTGCAGAAGGGAAGCCAAACAGGTCTACGTGGGTGGAAGAATTGCTGGTCTGAACCCTCTACCTACCTAAGCAGACAACAAGAGGACTGAATAGAGGAGGCAGAGCTGGGAGATAGAGAATAGAAGGAAATTGCCTTGGTTTCTCAGACCAAGATAAGTGAGCTCCCCGAGAGTCAAATAAATTTTGTGGAATATGGTTAGGCCTGTGTGCATGCTAAGTTGCTTAGTCATGTCCAACTCTTTGCAACCATATGGACTGTAGCCTGCCAGACTCCTCTAAGCATGAATTCTCTAGGTAAGAATACTGGAGTGGGTTGCCATGCCCTCTTCCAAGGGATCTTCTCAACGCAGGGATCAAACCCACATCTCTTATGTCTCCTTCATTGGCAGATGGGTTATTTACCGCTGGTGCTGCCTGGGCCTGAGCTGTTCTGATACTCTCCCCATTCAAAAAGCCTCTATGTGGTAGGATCCCAGCAGCAGCAAGCTAAGTACATCTACTGTTGGAAGAAGTTAGTAGTGTAAGAAAGAGGCTGAACCAAAGCAATCCCTCACATCCAGGAACTGGACCCTGAAGGGTACAATGAGGTAACTTCTGGAGGGTCACAAATAGACCTCAAAGAGGGAGCAGGCATTCACCTACCCAAGAGAGGGCAGGAAGAATCAGGCAGTAGCAACCCCACAGGCAACGATAATCAACAAAGAGGCTCAAGACCTTTTCGAGGAGGACAGATGTTATTGTTCTTAGAAAACACAAGTATCTTGAGAATCTCAGTGTAAGTCTTATCCGTCCAGGAAGACTGGTCCAAATACTCACAGCATGAGAATAAGACACTGGAGTGATGTGACTGTTCATGCACAGGTATGTCTTTGTGTGACAGCATCCCAGGGTCACCTCCAGTACACAGAAAACATTTGAGACTTCTCTTAATCCTGCTTAAGGGGCTCCATCAGAACCAGTCTCACCTGCTACTCCCAGAGGGCCCTGGACTCCTTCTGCAGCAGGCACAGCTTGCTGGAGAACAGGGATCTCAGTGAGCAGCCACTGGCCAAGACAGCACCCAGCCATCCCTCTCCAGGGTCCTACTGTTCACTAGCACCACCCAGAAAGCAGACACAAGGTCCCAAGGCGTCTACTCTGGTCACCTTCTTTCTCTCCTCTCAGTCAAGTCAAGCAAGGCTTCTCTTATTCAGGAAAAGGGAGAGTAAGGTGAATCTCTGCTTCCTCCCATAATGTTTATTCAAAACATTTTGAACATTCCCCTCAAATCCGAGGCTTTCAGTTAAGGTCAGGAACACCGTTTCTTCAGTTCTTGCCTTCCATATCTTTCCCTGAAGCAATGGGAACAAGAACTGACAATAACACAGGGGATAAAAGATATGTGGACATAATGTAATAATCACCCTGTGACATATCTACATATATCATAGTTACCAAAGGAGAATGAAATATCCTAAGATAAAAGTGAATGCAAAGTGTTACTACTGAATGTTAAACTCACCATCAGAAAAGTCTAGAAAGAAAACACTGGGAAAAAAATATAGTTCACCCCAAAATTTTTAAAGAATCTCATCATTTTTAAGACACAATTGGGGCCAGAGGAAGTTTCATATCAAAGATAAGAAAAAAGGGTTTCTTTAGAGTAGTAGCTCAGTGATTTCTGAAAATATTCTGCAGACATGTCACAGTGACCGCAGAGAACTGACCCTAGCAGAGAAAACAGAAGAGGGACCGTCCACACGAAGAACTCTCAGGACTAGGAAGTTAGAGTCACATGATATTACAGCTAAGAGCGCTAGAGGTTATTTAGACCAACGCTCCCATTTAAACATCAAGAAATTGAAATAGACAATGGAAGGACTTTCAAAATTACTCAAGAGAGACAGCAGTAAACCAACCTCTAGGACAAGGATCCAGTTATTCCATTCCTCTTGTTAATAACATTTAACTATTAAAATTAGTACATTGGTAAACACTTAGAAAATGAAAGAAATGCAAAAGGGATTTAAAAAGTCCCCACATGTCAAAGAGAAGTTTGGTTAGTATTTTAGTGTCTCTCTAGGTATTCTCCCCCTAACTGTATAGATATATTTATAGTAAGTATATTAGCCTGCTTGGATTGCCATAACAAAATACTATAGACTAGGTAGCTTAACAACAGAAATGTATTTTCTCAGTCTCTGGAGGCTGAAAAGTTAGAGATCAGTGTTCTAGCAGAGTTCAGTGAGAACTCTCTCCCCAGCTTATAAATGGCCACCTTCTTCCATGTATTCTCACATGGCAGAGAGCACAGTTGTCTCTTCTTTTTAAAAAGATAACAGCCTTATCAGATTAGGGCTCCATCTTTATGATTTCATTTAAAGTCATAAATTACTCTCTCAATACAAACACATTGTGAGTTGGGGCCTCAATATATGAATTTGAGGGGGACAAAATTCAGCTCTAGCATTCTGCCTCTGGTCTTCCAAAATTCACATCCCTAAAACATGCAAAATGAATTCATTCATTCCAGCATCAATTCTAAAGCCTAAAAATTCATTTAAATATCAACTAAATTAGACATGAGTGAGAATTCAGTTATGATTCACCCTGAGGCAAAATTCCTCTCCAGCTGTGAACCTGTGAAACCAAACATGTGCTTCCAAATTACAATGGTGAGGCAGAAGGATAACCTCACTCCACCAGGGAGAGATAGGAAAGAAGCGACAAGTCTCAAGCTAGACCAAAACCTAGCAAGGCAAATTCCATTAGATCATGAGGATAGAGAATAATTCTCTTTGGTTCAATGACCCATCCTCCACTGGAGTGGCACGGTCACTCCCACAGTCCTGCAGAAGGGCCCTGGCCCCATAGTTCTCAGTGGTGACCACCCTCTGAAACAAAAGGAAACATCTCTGTCCTCTGGGCCTGTGCTGAGAGTGGCAGCCCTGATATTCTCCAAATCACCTTCTGGGTCACTTTTGCCTTTCCTCAAGAAGAACACATGTTTACAGTCAAATAACTCTATGATTGAGTCTTGAAGAATTCAAGAAATCCAACAGCCTTCTTTCATTTCATCCATCTTTCTCTGTCCCCTTTCGTTGAAATTGGCAATGTCTCTGCTGGTATAATTCCATCTCTATTCCTGGCTTCTGCTGATGGCTGGTTAAGTCCATGAGTCATACCATGATCTCTTTAGTATTTTGTTCAGAACAAGATTTTGTCATTTTTCACAAAATATAGGCTAAGGATAGGCTAAGAATTGCCAAATCTCCAAATCAAGTTCCTTTTTATTTAACAATTTCATCTTCAATTCAACCCTCTCTTCTGGCATTTTACTATAAGCAATATGGAAGACCAAAGACATATCTTCATTACTTAGCTTAGAAATCACCTCTGCTAAACACCCAACTTGACTTATAAACTGTACCTTTCACAAAACCTTCAAACAATTCAGCTAAGTTCATTGCCACAAGGATCACCTTTCCTCCAGTTTACAATAAACCATCCCTCAGTTCTATCTGAGACTCCTCCAGAACATCCTCTAATATCCGTTTCTCCCAACAGTCCCTGCACAACAACCTTGTTTGCACCTCAAAATTCTTCCAGTGTTTATATCCATTACCCAAACTTCCAAAGCCACTGTCACATTTTTAGGTATTTGTTACTGCAGCACCCCGACTCTCAGTACCAAAACCTATACTAGTCTACTCAGCTGCCATAACAAAACACCACAGTATAGGTGGTTTAAACAACAGAAATTTGTATTCCACAGGTTTAAAGTCTAGGAAGTCCAAGGATAAGGTGTCAGCTGATGGGTTCCTGATGAAAGTTCTCTTCCTGGCTTGTAGACAGCCACCTTCTTGCTCCATTCCCCCACAGAAATCTCTAAGGTTATCAGCCCTATCAAATTAGAGCCTCATTCTTACATTTTCAATTAACCTTTCTCATCTGTTCACAGGCCCTATCTCCAAACAGTCACACAAGGGGCCAGGGCTTCAACATATGAATTTTAGGGGTATGCAATTTGGGGTGTATAGCAAAAACTCTTAAATTATACATATATACATACCTATGTATATGCACATGCACATAAAGAGAGTAAGAGTTTTGTATATTTTAATTTAGTTTCATGAAAATTTCCCTGTTCAAATCAAATCATAATATTCAAATCTTATGAGTATTAAATTTACTGTTGCTTATTAAGTCATTTTCAAATTTTGCTATTTAAATATTTTTTTAATATATATATATATATTTTTTTCCATTTATTTTTATTAGTTGGAGGCTAATTACTTTACATCATTGCAGTGGTTTTTGTCATACATTGAAATGAATTAGCCATGGATTTACATGTATTCCCCATCCCGGTCCCCCCTCCCACCTCCCTCTCCACCCGATCCCTCTGGGTCTTCCCAGTGCACCAGGCCCGAGCACTTGTCTCATGCACCCAACCTGGGCTGGTGATCTGTTTCACTCTAGATAATATACATGTTTCAATGCTGTTCTCTTGAAACATCCCACCCTCGCCTTCTCCCAGAGTCCACAAGTCTGATCTATACATCTGAGTCTCTTTTTCTGTTTTGCATATAGGGTTATCGCTACCATCTTTCTAAATTCCATATATATGTGTTAGTATACTGTAATGGTCTTTATCTTTCTGGCTTACTTCGCTCTGTATAATGGGCTCCAGTTTCATCCATCTCATTAGAACTGATTCAAATGAATTCTTTTTAATGGCTGAGTAATATTCCATGGTGTATATGTACCACAGCTTCCTCATCCATTCGTCTGCGGATGGGCATCTAGGTTGCTTCCATCTCCTGGCTATTATAAACAGTGCTGCGATGAACATTGGGGTGCATGTGTCTCTTTCAGATCTGGTTTCCTTGGTGTGTATGCCCAGAAGTGGGATTGCTGGGTCATATGGCAGTTCTTTTCCAGCTTTTTAAGAAATCTCCACACTGTTTTCCATAGTGGCTGTACTAATTTGCATTCCCACCAACAGTGTAAGAGGGTTCCCTTTTCTCCACACCCTCTCCAGCATTTATTGCTTGTAGACTTTTGGATAGCAGCCATCCTGACTGGCGTATAATGGTACCTCATTGTGGTTTTGATTTGCATTTCTCTGATAATGAGTGATGTTGAGCATCTTTTCATGTGTTTGTTAGCCATCTGTATGTCTTCCTTGGAGAAATGTCTGTTTAGTTCTTTGGCCCATTTTTTGATTGGGTCATTTACTTTTCTGGAGTTGAGCTGGAGGAGTTGCTTGTATATTTTTGAGATTAATCCTTTGTCTGTTGCTTCGTTTGCTATTATTTTCTCCCAATCTGAGGGCTGTCTTTTCACCTTGCTTATAGTTTCCTTTGTTGTGCAAAAGCTTTTAAGTTTCATTAGGTCCCATTTGTTTACTTTTGCTTTTATTTCTGAAATTCTGGGATGTGGGTCATAGAGGATCCTGCTGTGATTTATGTCGGAGAGTGTTTTGCCTATGTTCTCCTCTAGGAGTTTGATAGTTTCTGGTCTTACATTTAGATCTTTAATCCATTTTGAGTTTATTTTTGTGTATGGTGTTAGAAAGTGTTCTAGTTTCATTCTTTTACAGGTGGTTGACCAGTTTTCCCAGCACCACTTGTTAAAGAGGTTGTCTTTTTTCCATTGTATATCCTTGCCTCCTTTGTCGAAGATAAGGTGACCATAGGTTCGTGGATTTATCTCTGGGCTTTCTATTCTGTTCCATTGATCTATATTTCTGTCTTTGTGCCAGTACCATACTGTCTTGATGACTGTGGCTTTGTAGTAGAGTCTGAAGTCAGGCAGATTGATTCCTCCAGTTCCATTCTTCTTTCTCAGGATTACTTTGGCTATTCGAGGTTTTTTGTATTTCCATACAAATTGTGAAATTATTTGTTCTAGTTCTGTGAAAAATATCGTTGGTAGTTTGATAGGGATTGCATTGAATCTATAGATTGCTTTGGGTAGTATAGCCATTTTGACAATATTGATTCTTCCAATCCATGAACACGGTATATTTCTCCATCTGTTTGTGTCCTCTTTGATTTCTTTCATCAGTGTTTTATAGTTTTCTATGTATAGGTCTTTTGTTTCTTTAGGTAGATATACTCCTAAGTATTTTATTCTTTTTGTTGCAATGGTGAATGGTATTGTTTCCTTAATTTCTCTTTCTGTTTTCTCATTGTTAGTGTATAGGAATGCAAGAGATTTCTGTGTGTTAATTTTATATCCTGCAACTTTACTGTATTCATTGATTAGCTCTAGTAATTTTCTGGTAGAGTCTTTAGGGTTTTCTATGTAGAGGATCATGTCATCTGCAAACAGAGAGAGTTTCACTTCTTCTTTACCTATCTGGATTCCTTTTACTTCTTTTTCTGCCCTGATTGCTGTGGCCAAAACTTCCAAAACTATGTTGAATAGTAGTGGTGAGAGTGGGCACCCTTGTCTTGTTCCTGATTTCAGGGGAAATGCTTTCAATTTTTCACCATTGAGGGTGATGCTTGCTGTGGGTTTGTCATATATAGCTTTTATTATGTTGAGGTATGTTCCTTCTATTCCTGCTTTCTGGAGAGTTTTAATCATAAATGAATGTTGAATTTTGTCAAAGGCTTTTTCTGCATCTATTGAGATAATCATATGGTTTTTATCTTTCAATTTGTTAATGTGGTGTATTACATTGATTGATTTGCGGATATTAAAGAATCCTTGCATTCCTGGGATAAAGCCCACTTGGTCATGATGTATGATTTCTTTAATATGTTGTTGGATTCTGTTTGCTAGAATTTTGTTAAGGATTTTTGCATCTATGTTCATCAGTGATATTGGCCTGTAGTTTTCTTTTTTTGTGGCATCTTTGTCTGGTTTTGGAATTAGGGTGATGGTGGCCTCATAGAATGAGTTTGGAAGTTTACCTTCTTCTGCAATTTTCTGGAATAGTTTGAGTAAGATAGGTATTAGCTCTTCTCTAAATTTTTGGTAGAATTCAGCTGTGAAGCCATCTGGTCCTGGGCTTTTGTTTGCTGGAAGATTTCTGATTACAGTTTCGATTTCCTTGCTTGTGATGGGTTTGTTAAGATCTTCTATTTCTTCCTGGTTCAGTTTTGGAAAGTTATACTTCTCTAAGAACTTGTCCATTTCTTCCAAGTTGTCCATTTTATTGGCATAGAGCTGCTGGTAGTAGTCTCTTATGATCCTTTGTATTTCAGTGCTGTCTGTTGTGATCTCTCCATTTTCGTTTCTAATTTTGTTAATTTGGTTCTTCTCCCTTTGTTTCTTAATGAGTCTTGCTAATGGTTTGTCAATTTTGTTTATTTTTTCAAAAAACCAGCTTTTAGCTTTGTTAATTTTTGCTATGATCTCTTTAGTTTCTTTTGTATTTATTTCTGCCTTAATTTTTAAGATTTCTTTCCTTCTACTAGCCCTGGGGTTCTTCATTTCTTCCTCCTCTAGTTGCTTTAGGTGTAGAGTTAGGTTATTTATTTGACTTTTTTCTTGTTTCTTGAGATAGGCCTGTAATGCTATGAATCTTCCCCTTAGCACTGCTTTTACAGTGTCCCATAGGTTTTGGGTTGTTGTGTTTTCATTTTCATTCATTTCTATGCATATTTTGATTTCTTTTTTTATTTCTTCTATGATTTGTTGGTTATTCAGAAGCGTGTTGTTTAGCCTCCATATGTTTGAATTTTTAATAATTTTTTTCCTGTAATTGAGATCTAATCTTACTGCACTGTGGTCAGAAAAGATGACTGGAATGATTTCAATCTTTTTGAATTTACCAAGACTAGATTTATGGCCCAGGATGTGATCTATTCTGGAGAAGGTTCCGTGTGCACTTGAGAAAAAGGTGAAGTTGATTGTTTTGGGGTGAAACGTCCTATAGATGTCAATTAGGTCTAGCTGGTCCATTGTGTCCGTTAAAGTTTGTGTTTCCTTGTTCATCTTCTGTTTAGTTGATCTATCCATAGTTGTGAGTGGGGTATTAAAGTCTCCTACTATTATTGTGTCACTATTAATTTCCTCTTTCATACTCGTTAGCGTTTGGCTATTTAAATATTTTGAAATGAACATCTTTCTATACAAATCCTTGTCAGTTTCTTGATTATTTAGGACAAATTTCCAGAAATTCAACCGCTGAGTCAAAGGTTACGGATTTTTAAAACCTCTTGGTACATATTATCAAATGGCTTCCCACAAACCTATACTAGTATATACTGCCATCTGCAGTAGATGTTATAATTAGAATAAAAATATTTTTCTAACTGAAAAAAAGCCAGTGTCATAAATGACTAAAAAGGCAAGTTTTTTATTAAAGGAGATTAAAGATTCAGGACAACTGAATAAAAATGTGCAATTCTTGATTAAACTATACGCTGGTGCAAGGTAGGCCTATGAAAACACTTGGGGGACAATTGGGGAATTCTTAATATTAACTATATATTATATATAATTAATATATACAATCAATGTTAAATCTTTTGATTCCAATAATGGTATTTTGGTTATGCAAAGTGTTCTCTTAGGAGACACATGCTGATGTGTCATAAAGTCTGATATTTATATTCAAACGATTCAGAAAACACACATGTATATTTTTATGTATGTGCATACACAGACAGAAATGGGAAACATCAGTAGGGAGGAAGAGAAGCAAATTTGGCAAAATGTTGATCACTGAATCTAGTAAAGATAAATAGGTATTCAACGTACTGTTCTCTCAACTTTCCTATAAGTTTAAAATTTTTCCAAAAAAAATATATTAGAGAGTAGTCAAAAGACAGGGATAGGTTATGCATATAAAACAAATTGGGCTTCCCTGGTGGCTCAGATGGTAAAGAATCCACCTGCAACACAGGAGACCTGGGTTCAATCCTTAGGTTGGAAAGATCCCCTGGAGAAGGGAAGAGATACCCACTCCGGTATTGTGGCCTGGAGAATTCCATGGACAGAGGAGCCTAGCAGCCTACAGTCCATGGGGTCACAAAGAGTCGGACACCACTGAGCAACTTTTCACTTCACTTCACATAAAACAAATTAGCTGGGAAACATATTAAAAAGGTAAGAGAATTCATAAATGCTGATTATTTATATCCTCTTATTTCCTCCTGCCCTCTAAGCATTTGCTCTTTAATCATGTGAACTGCATTTCATCAAATGGAACCAAGAAGGAATGGAAGAGAAAGCTCAATTATTCCGTGTCACTTGCATTAGCCATCTTGGAAAAAGACTTAAAAAGATTAAAAACTCAAAATTATCTCATTACAATGAATTTTGGAAATGACTTAGAGATTTTAATTCACAACTTGGTGTTCAATTCAGATTCTTCTTGTCTTCCATGACTCTAAATGCTTGATAAATACTACTTCCCAAATGGGAAAAATGAAAGTAACAAATCATATGTGAAATAGGTGTTATTTAAGTAAAGAAAAAGTACTGACCTCTGCCAGTAGTCTCACTCTTGTCAGGAAAGTAAGTAGCCAATAGAATAGAAGACAACCAATAGATTTATAAACCATGGATAGAGGTTCTCCTTCTCAAAAACAGTATGAAGTAGTATAACATGGTGGTTCAATGCTACAGAGTCAGACTGTTTGTATCTGAGTATTTACATCATCACTTACTAGCTATTTGACCTTTGGCAAATAACTCAATCTCAGTTTCCTCACCTTAAAAATGAGGAAAACAGTAAAATCTGTCTTAGGGCTGCTGTGAAGATTAAAAAAGTTACTACATTTTAGCTCTTATAGCAGCATCTGGCAGACTGTAAAACCTCAAAATATGTCAGCGGCTATGGGTCTTATTATTAGCAGCATTACTACAATAACGACTACCACTGTTCCCAGGACGATCAACCTGCCGTTGATAAGAGTTTGGCACTGATTCAGAAGCACCACAGCAACATGAAAGAAACAACACAGCACGGCCACCCCCACAGGCTGAAAAAGTGAAAGGGAACTGATTTCCGGTCAGACCTCTGGTGTCTCTTCAAGCCATTCTGAGAGAAACTGAAAAGATACCAATACACCAACAATGCACAGCTCATTTCAAAAAGCAATCTGTGTGGTCTGGATAAGTTAACCTCAAAGGAAATAACAAATTCTCTCCCTCAGTTAATCATTTATCAAACTTTACCGAGGCTTACTGAGTTCCTCCCAGGTGTCACTAGTGCGTAAAGAACCTGCCTACCAATGTAGGAAATACAAGAGACCCAGGTTCGATCCCGGGTAGGGAAGAATCCCCTGGAGGAGGAAATGGCAACCCACTCCAGTATTCTTGCCTAGAGAATTCCATGGACAGAGGAGTCTGGTGGGCTATAGTCCATGGGGTCACAAAGAATCAGACACAACTGAAGTGATTTAGCCCACACACACATATTATATTATCAGGTGTTGAGCCAGATGCTAGGAATACAAATTTTGGCCTTTAAAAATGTTGCATTCTTGTCAAATAAATATATATAGATTATAACACATGATGATATATACAGGACACAGGGAGCGCAGGGAAGACCTAAACTAGACTGGGGAGAAGAAGGGAACCGCGCGAAGAGTGTCCAGAGGCGGAAACTCTTAAAGGGCAATAATAGATAAATGGGGACAGAACGGGAAAAATCACTCCTCTAGGGGTAAAAGCTGGTAAATAGAGGGAAAAGAAGCCCCACTGCCCTACCTACAGCCACACAAAACCAAAAGAGCTCTTCTTAAAGCTAACGGGGAGATAGCCATTGGGAGGATGAGCCTGAATAAGGTGTATTTCTGGAATATCTTCTGTTTATACATCTCTCCAACCTCCCAACTCAAAATAAGCCACATTTGGAGAAGTGACGGAAAGCTGTGATTAAGAAGAGATTCAGAGACAAGTTTCTCACTTACAGCACTGGGCAGCAGCAGCAGGCAATCGCTTCCTCTGGCTTTCTTCTTGACTAGAATACTAGGGGGAGAAAGGAGAAAAACCAGACAAAACATAGTAAGAGGCCCAAGTAAAGAGCAAGGGGGAAAGAAAACAAACAAAATATAGCTACCTATAAAAAGCTTTAGCGTTTGACTGGAGTCAGATTTCTTATCAAACAGAAACAGATCATCCTGCTGTTGACTTTCCTCTGTGATCCTGACATACAGGCCGGACTATCAGATATGGCACTGGCCCAGTGTGACACGCTAAACCAGGAGAGCAGAAAGTTGGCTCTGATCAAGGTCAGCTGGGCACCATTCTAGCTCTGCCAGGCAGTGGTGGAAGGCTTTAGTCTTAGAAGATTTAGAGGACTTAGAAAACTCAGATAATGTATAGATTTCCCCATCTGGGTGATGGAACTGAAAACCTCTCTGAGACTTGAGTTTTCTCCACTGTTAAAAAGAAAAAAAAAAGTGGTTCTTCCCTCACAAGATGCCGTGGGAAGTGAAATCACTTACGTAAGCATGCCATACAACATCTGGTATTTACTAGTCTCCTTCCCAGTTATACTCCAACCTCCCCAACACAACTCACCACTACCACCACAAAAAACAGACCACTGAAGCCGTAGAAAGAAAGTTTCGTAAAAGGAAGCCAAGTTAAGTTCATGTACTGAAGATGGGCAAGATTTAGAGAGGCAAAGCAAAAAAGCATAAACAAATTAACACAGGTACAGAGAGTCTGGCAGGCAACATGTGTTTGGTTCAGAGCCCACTGGAAGACCAGAGAAATGTGAGTCCACACGGTTCAGAAACTCATAAAGGTAAGCTGGAAACGTGAGTCTTCATCCTGACTCTGCCATTTATTAATAGACTGCAGATTCTGGGCAAGACAGAGCTTCTCGAACACTGAAAGTGTCATCCATTCAACAGATATTTCTTGAGTGTCTATTATGTGTAAGGCCTTGTTCCAGGCACTGGGGGAACAGAAATCACGGTAAGGAGTTCAGACGTTACTCTAGTCTGTTGAGAAGCTGTGTGAAGTTTTAAACACCAGAGATAAGACTTGATTACGCTTTAAAGTTCTGCTGTGTGAGAAGAACTGTAGGGAAATACAGGGGAAATAAGACTAGTTATTGGAATTATTCAGATGAAAGTTGATTAGTGGTTTACACATGAATGTTAGTGGTGAAGGGCATTTCAAGCGGTTGGATACAAAATACAAAACACTTTTAGTATATAAACATGCTCTTCTATATAAAGTACTTTACAAGCAACAAACTACAATACGAATACCAGAGGCAGACAATGCTACTACCACCTCCATTAAAGTAAGGAGCAGAAGTCAAGCACAGCTTAAACAATATAATAGTATTAGTAAAACTGTCAATCTAAAAAAGTTCAAAACTTCCCTTTAGGAAGTTGGCCCCTAGCCAAGCAACCCACTCCACAAGTAACAAAGGGACTTGATTATAATAACTATATAAATAATGATGATTTTTATAGATAGTACACAGGCATAATAGTGAGGAAATCATAAAACTTTAAGCATTAAACTAGAAGATTCAGACTTAATAGATGAAGCAGATATTTCCAGAAGACATGTTTAATGAATCTCTTTAAGTTCCAAGCAGAAAGCTAAAGACCACCTACAATCTAATTAATAATATTAAGAGATCTAAGGAAAAAAAATCCATAATATTTATCTACAGAAAATATAAGTATTATAAGTAAGGAAAATTACAGGCCAATCTCATTTATGGAAATGAATGCAAAAATCCTACATTATCAAACAAAATCCTATGATAGTCATTATATATGTTAATATTTCCATGTGACTATGTATGTATATGTATGCATATGTAAGAATGTTGACATATAAATAATGTATCATGACCAAAAGGACTTTAAAGGATAGTTCAATATCACATAAAGAGATTAAAGGAGAAAAACTATATGATCTAACAATGCAGAAAAAATCTTGATAAAACCCCTTACTTTTTCATGATAAAATACCTTAGAAAATAAGATTTTCCTTAATCTGATAAAGGGTATCCATCAAAATCTATAGCAAGTATCATACTTCAAGACTCATGAAGTATTCTCTTTACAGTCAGGAAAAAGACAAGGTTTCCCCACTTTCTCTATTAAAAATTACACAGGATATTTTACACAATGACATTTTAAAAATAAGAGGTCATCAAAAACAAGGAATGTCTGAAAAAATATTGCAGCCAAGAGTAGGCTAAGGAGACGTGACACTTAACTGTAACACAGTGTCTGTATGGAGTAAGGGTACTGAAAACCACATGAGAGAAAAATCTTAAAAATATTTTTAAAACCTAAGGATTTTTAGTTAATAAAATAAATATAAATATAAAATATTAACTTTTAGTTAATAATAAACATATCAATAAGGGCCCATTAACAAAGCTAGTGGAGGTGATGGAATTCCAGTTGAGCTATTTCAAATACTGAAAGATGATGTTGTAAAAGTGCTACACTCAATATGTCAGCAAATTTGGAAAACTCAGCAGTGGCCACAGGACTGGACAAGGTCAGTTTTCATTCCAATCCCTAAGAAAGACAAAGCCAAAGAATACTCAAACTACTGCACAACTGCACTCATTTCACACGCTAACAAAGTAATGCTCAAAATTCTCCAAGCCAGGCTTCAGCAATACGTGAACCGTGAACTTCCAGATGTTCAAGCTGGTTTTAGAAAAGGCAGAGGAACCAGAGATCAAATTGCCAACATCCGCTGGATCATTGAAAAAGCTAGAGTTCCAGAAAAACATCTATTTCTGCTTTATTGACCATGCAAAAGCCTTTGACTGTGTGGATCACAATAAACTGTGGAAAATTCTTCAAGAGATGGGAATACCAGACCACCTGACCTGCCTCTTGAGAAATCTATATGCAGGTCAGGAAGCAACAGTTAGAACTGGACATGGAACAACAGACTGGTTGCAAATAGGAAAAGAAGTACGCCAAGGCTGTATATTGTCACCCTGCTTATTTAACTTATATGCAGAGTACATCATGAGAAATGCTGGGCTGGAGGAAGCACAAGCTGGAATCAAGATGGCCAGGAGAAATATCAATAACCTCAGATATGCAGATGACACCACCCTTATGGCAGAAAGTGAAGAAGAACTAAAGAGCCTCTTGATGAAGGTGAAAGAGGAGAGTGAAAAAGTTGGCTTAAAGCTCAACATTCAGAAAACTAAGATCATGGCATCTGGTCCCATCACTTCACGGGAAGTAGATGGGGAAACAGTGGAAACAGTGTCAGACTTTATTTTTGTGGGCTCCAAAATCACTGCAGATGGTGACTGCTGCCATGAAATTAAAAGACGCTTACTCCTTGGAAGGAAAGTTATAACCAACCTAGACAGCATATTAAAAAGCAGAGACATTACTTTGTCCACAAAGGTCCGTCTAGTCAAGGCTATGGTCTTTCTAGTGGTCATGTATGGATGTGAGAGTTGGACTATAAAGAAAGCTTAGTGCCAAAGAATTGATGCTTTTGAACTGTGGTGTTGGAGAAGACTCTTGAGAATGCCTTGGACTGCAAGGAGATCCAACCTGTCCATCCTAAAGGAGATCAGTCCTGAGTGTTCACTGGAAGGACTGATGTTGAAGCTGAAACTCCAATACTTTGGCCACCTGATGTGAAGAGCTGACTCATCTGAAAAGATCCTGATGCTGGGAAAGATTGAAGGAGGGACAAGAAGGGGACGACAGAGGATAAGATGGTTGGATGGCACCACCAACTCGATGGAGATGAGTTTGGGTGAACTCCGGGAGTTGGTGATGGACAGGGAAGCCTGGAGTGCTGCAGTCCATGGGGCTGCAAAGAGTCGGACATGACTGAGTGGCTGAACTGAACTGAATTGAATTGTAATAAATGTACCATACTAATGTAAGATGTTACTAACAAGGAAAACTAGAGGGAGGGGGAGGATAAGAGGTGATATGGAAACCCCTTCTACCAAGTGCTTAATATCTTTGTAAACATACAACTGCTGTAAAAAATAAATTCTGTTAATAAAAACAAATGTGCAAAAAATTTCACTTAAAAAATAAGACATAATGATGAGAAAGGAAAAAACTTACTAATCAAAAATACAAAAACTAAAACACCCAAAGGAATTTCTAAATTAGTAGAATTACAAGTTGGTAAATAAGATGAATGCTAAAAAAAAAAAAAAGATTGAACAGCATAGCCTTATATAGATAGCGATAAACTACTAGAAAATGTAATTTTAAAATATACCATTCACAATTACTAGGAATAAACTTAACAAAAGAAGCATAAAACTGCATGGAGGGGCTTCCCTGGTGACTCTGGTGGTCTCTGTGATAAAGAATCTGTCTGACAATGCAGGATAATGCAGGAGACACCGATCTGGGAAGATCCCACAGCCACAGAGGAACTAAGCCCGAGCACCCCAACTAGTGAGTCTGTGCTCAAGAGCCCAGGAGCTGCAACTTCTGAGCCCATTCACCTACAGCCTGTGCTCCACAAGAGAAGCACTGCAAGAAGAAGCCCACACACCACAACTAGAGAGTAGCCCCTTCTAAGCAATGAAGACCCAGAACAGACAAAAATTAATAAATAAATAACTTAAAAGAACCCTGTATGTAGAAAATGGGTTTTTCTCCTACAGCATTTCTGATCTTCTGAAGTTTAACTATATTTATTACACTTCCTGCTTATTGTCTGTCTCCTCCTAGTTGATCCAACAGGACATTGGTCTTTGTTTTAACTGACAAATGTCACCAATAAACAGACAAATGTGACTTCCGGTTCAAGATGGCAGAGTAGAAAGATGTGTGCTCATCTCCTCCTGCAAGAGCACCAAAATCACAACTAGCTGTTGAACAACCATCGAAAGGAGGACACTGGAACCTACCAGAAAGAGAGCCCACATTCAAAGACAAAGAAGAAAGTGCAGCAAGACAGAAGGAGGGGCACAATCATGATAAAATCAAATCCCACACCCATTGGGTGAGTGACCCACAAGCTGGAGAACAATAATACCAAAGAAGTTCTCCCACTGTTGTGAAGGTTCGGAACCCCATATCAGGCTCCTCTGCCTGGGGACCCAACAAAGGGACTGGGAATCCCCAGGGACTCTGACCTTGAAGGCCAGTGGGATTTGATTATAAGACTTCCACAGGACTGGGGAAACAGAAGCTCCAGTCTTGAAAGGCACAGACAAAACCTTAGCACCAAGACTCAGAGGAAAGGAGCAGTGACTCCATAGGAAACTGAATCAAAGCTATCTGCTAGTGTTGGAGGGTCTCCTGTGGAGGAGTGGGTTGGCAGGGGCTCACCAAGGGATGGGGTAACTGGCAGCAGCTGTTACCTCTTTGGCATAAACTCTCTTGGAGGTCACCATTAACCCAACCAGAGTCCATAGACACGAGTGTGTGTGTGTTAGTTGCTCCATCGTGCCCGACTCTTTGCAACCCCAAGGACTGCAGCCCACCAGGCTCCTCTGTCCATGGGATTTTCCAGGCAAGGATACTGGAGTGGGTTACCATTTCCTTCTCCAGCAGACATTCCTGACCCAGGGATCATACCCGGGTCTCCTGCACTGCAGACAGACTCATTACCATCTGAGCTATGAGGGAAACCCATAGACATGAGGGCTGAGGCCAAAAAATTAATAGGGAAGAAGAGCAACCCCACCCATCAGCAGATAATTGGATTAAAGCTTTACAGAGTAAGGCCCTGCCCACCAGAGCAAGACCCAGTTTTTCCCACCACCAGTCTCTCCCATCAAGAAGCTTACAGATTAGCTTCCTCCATCAGAGGGCAGGCAGAAGGAAGAAGAACCACAATTCAACAGTGGCTAAAACCAAAACCATACCACAGAAAGTTAATCAGCATGAAAAAGCAGAAAGTTACGTCCCAGATGAAAGGACAAGATAAAACACCAGAAAAACAACTAAATGAAATGGAGATTGGCAACCTTCCAAAAAAAGAATTCAGAATAATGATAGTGAGTATGATTCAGGATCTTGGAAAAAGAATAGAGGCAAAGATTGAGAAGATGCAAGAAATGTTTACCAAAGACTTAGAAGAACTAAAGAATAAACAAGCAGAGATAAATAATACATTAGAAGGAATCCATAGCAGAATAACTGAGGCAGAAGCACGGACAAATGATCTGGAGGACAAAATGGAAATCACTGCCACAGAACAGAATATAGAAAAAAGAATGAAAAGAAGTGAAGACAGACTAGGAGACCTCTGGGACAACGTTTAATGCACCAATATTCACATTATAGATGTCCCAGAAGAAGAGAGAGAAAGGACCTGAGAAAATATTTGAAGAGAGATAATAGCTGAAAACTTCCCTAACATGGGAAAGGAAATAATCAACAAAGTCCAGGAAGCACAGACAGTCCCAGTCAGGATAAACCCAATGAGAAGCACACCGAGACACGCAGTAATCAAACTGACAACAGTTAAAGACAGAGATAAAATACTAAAAACAACAAGGGAAAAACAACAAATAACAAGGGAATTCTCATCAGGCTATCAGGTGATTTCTCAACAGAAACTCTACAAGCCAGAAGGGAATGGCATGATATATTTAGTGATGAAAAGGAAGAAAATACAACCAAGAACACTCGACCCAGCGAGACTCTCATTCAGATTTGATGGGGAAATCAAAAGCTTTCCAGACAAGCAAGTTAACAGAATTCAGCACCACCAAACCAGCTTTACAACAAATGCTTTCTCTAGTCAGAAAACAAGAGAAGGAAAAGCCTTACAGAAAATAAATCTAAAAACATTTTTTTTTAAATTAAGAAAACCGTAATAGGATCATACACACCAATAATTACCTTAAATGTAAATGGATTAAATACACCAACCAAAAGACACAGACTGGTTAAGCAGAAGAAAACATGTACATGTATGCACTTCCACTTACCACATCACTCTGCTTGACCCCCCCAAATTGTATGTAATTATCCTATATTGTTAGGTTAATCATGTTTCCATTATGGCTTGCAACTGTAATTATCTTTTATTTTTTGTCTGGCTATTGATTGTTAAAACAGATAAATATCTTGTGCTATTGTGATCATGTAACTCTCACCCACTTAATACTATTGTACCATGACTGGTCAACAGAAAAATTAACGAACTCTATGTCACCAAAATAACTGCTTAACAGAAAAATCTGTAATCACTTCTTAAATTTCATATGCATATCAGAATTAACTTAGAATTTTCTGAAAAATACAAATGTCTAGGTACTGCTTTTTTTTTTTTGTCAGAGCTCCAGATATGTTTCTAATGAGCAGCCATGTTTAAAAGCAATGGACTTAATGAGGATCTTTTACTTTTATCTAGTTTGTTTCACAATTTCTATTTCATATTCAGTGCTCCCATTTCATTTAGTTTATATTCTCCAATTTCTCCATCTCCACTTTTTTTTTTATGTTCTTTCTCAAGCCTTTATCAAGCATAGTAGAAAAGCTTTTGTATACATATATATAATATCTGTAATATATATATTTTAGAAAACATTAATTTTTGCCTAAGTAAAAAATGTATGACATTTTGATTCCACTTGTAGAAACAGAATGCTAGATTTATAATTTAAAAAATAAACATGCAACAAGCAACAAAAGTTTACTGTATAGCACAGGAACTATAATCAATATCTTATCATAACTTATAATGGAAAATAATTTCAAAAATATGTGTATATGTATTACTGAATCACACACACAAAAAAAGAATTCTACTTTTGAAATTTTGTAATGTCTATCTTTTTGCCAGTTTTTCTAAACGTCCTATGGACATCTAATAACAACGTATGATATACAAAATTTTAAATCTATTTTTGTAGGATATGGTTAATATAAATTAATTAAATATAAATCTATTATATTTAAATTATTAATGGCATCATTCAAGATGCTCCTGTTCTTATTTTTTCTGCACTTGATAAAATATTCTAGAGAAATGTAAATATGTCTTATGATTATATAGTTTTTCTTTTCTATTTCTTCTGATTTTTGCTTTATGTATGTTTCTTTGTTGTTAAGGTGTATAATGGTTTATGATGTCTATCTTCTTTGTGAATTGTACCTTTTATCATTAAAAATATTCACTTTTGTTCTATTTAAAATAGATAAATATATTTTTTTAAAAAGTCAAGACAGAGAAATGCAAATTTAAATGATAAAGCTCTAAATCCATTAGGTTAGCAAAAATTTAAAATCTGACAATAACAAGTGTTAGTAAAAATATAGAGAAGCAGGAAAACTAGAATATAAATTGGCACAATTACTTTAGAAAACAATTTAGCAACATCTAGTGATGTTGCATAGAGCACATGCCACGACAGAGCTATTCCATTTCCAGGCATATACCCAGAGAGTCTCCCACACAAGCACAGGGAAACAGGCTCAGAGATGTTTACTGAAGCATGCATTTATAACAGTGCAAACCTAATTTTCCGTGAGTAGAAACAGTAACAAACAGTGACACATTTAAGCTCAAGTGGTAGGTCCCAAGGTCGGTCTTGACCAAGAGGCTGCTGTGTATGGGAACTGTTGCACACCAGAGGGGGAAAATATAAGATTTGACATTGTGTCTTTAAAACGATTTTGCAGTGAGTTTGACCAAATTTTGATAATCACTGAATCTTGGGGATAAGTGTACAGGTTTCATTTTACTAGTCCTTCAACTTTTATATTTTTGTTTAAAACTTTTTCATGATATAGAAAAAAGAAACCAAGAAGATTCCACTAATCAAAGATGAGACAAGTTTAGTATCAAAAAGAGCAAAGACTGCAATGGGTTGAAACACAAATATATAAAAATTCATAAATTGATAATTATATGTCATTAGAAAAAAAAACAATGCACAGGTCATCTTGAGAAGCTGCTTATGCAACAGCTCATTAATTTGAAAACTGCTAAAGGGAATGTTTTTCTTATACAGACTTTATTTCAAGTGAACCAAATAGCAGGTGAGAGAAAGTTCTGTTTTATAGACAAATCATAGTGAGTAAATGTTGAAGAGGTGATATAATTAGAAAAATATCACTGTGCAACCCTAATAAAATAATCATTATTACTTGTTGCTAAAACCATTAGGTAAATGGCTGGGGGGGTCACTTTATAACAGATGAAACAGACTGATACCAAGTTGAATCCACTGTTTAATTCTACCATCACTAAAACTGAGTCAAGACACAATCTGCCTTCAAAACAAACCAAAAAACAACATCAATCTAAATCTCCATCTAATCCTCAAACTACTAGATATAGTTTTTCAGTTTAAAAAAAATAAGACGGATAGAGAAACATGGTAAATAAGACCTCGGGGACATAATCAGCCAAATCCAGAATGTGTGGAATTCTATAAAACAAACGAGAGAAGAGGAAACCAATTCTAGAATAAAAATGGTTTAAGAAACATAGTAACCAAATACATACAATTTGCCTGGATCCTGAATTGAATATACCTACTGTGAAAAGACATCTTTGAGACACTAATGGAAAACTGAACTCAGACTAGTAAGAAATTATGGTTAAATTCAATGTGTTAAAGGCACTGCAATTATTTTTTAAGGCATTATCTGTTAAAGATATATACTTCAGAGAAGATGATGTCTGGGATTTATTTTAAAATACTCCAGCAAAAGAGGGAAGTTATTTCTATATATTTTTCATGTTCAAGACTTTTGATAATTTTAAAAAAAGCCTTTAAATAAACTAATAATCACAATGAGACACCACTTTTAACCACTAGAAGGGCTATTTGAAAAGACAGATAAATGTTGGCAAAGATATGAAGAAATTAGACTCCTTATAAAGTACTGGTGGGAATGTAAACTGGTATAGCTACTTTGTAAAACAATCTGGATGTTTCTAAAACTGTTAACTATAAGTGAACAGAGTACTGTTAAATGCCACAAGATAGAAGAAACTTTGAAAATACGTCAAGTAAAGGAAGACCGTCACAAAGGATCATATATCGTATAATTCCATTTATATGAATATCTATTATAAGCCAATGTACACAGACAGAAAATAGATTAGTGGTTACCTAGGTCTGAGAAGGATACTCCCAGGATTAGAGTATAATAGCTAAGGGCACAGGACTTCTTACAGGGCAATGAAAATGCTCTAAAATTGTGATAAATGTACAACGCTGAACATACTAAAAGCTACTAAATGTGTGAACTATATGCTATGTGAATTGTATTTCAATAAAACTTGAAAAAAAACAGGGAGGCCTAGGAACGGACAAAGAAAATAAACTTAGTGAGCGCCATATACTAGAATAGAAACAGAAAGCAAAAAACTCAAGAGTTGAAACTATAGACCAAGAACCATCATTTTTAGAACTTGGAAAATTCTACAAAATTGTGTATCCTACATTGTAGGTTTTTTTTTTTAATTATTTTAACCCGTTCATCTGATTCTACATAAAGTAAAGCTTGTAAAATAAAAAATACAATGCATCTCTTTACTAGGAAAACAAAGATCAAAGTTTGGAAAGCTGTATACCACTCCACAGGCAGGGTTTGGGAAAACAGAAATACAAAGGGTAAGGTGGATATAAAGACAGAGTGGATTTTGGCATTTACCAAGGCAGACTGAAGCTTTTGATGAAGAAAAGTTAGGGTGCTGGCTTGGATATGAGAAAGGTTATGCAGCTTTAATAACAGAAAGCCTACTAAAGGTTTAGATAAGGTAAGGAAAAACCCTGAAAAGAGTAGTTCATCCTTGGGCCACTTCTTCATCTTTGAGTCAACTCATTGTGGGTTGAATTGTGTCCTTCAAAAAGGTATGTTGTGGGGACGTCTGTGGTGGTCCAGTAGCTAAGACTCCACACTCCCAATGCAGAGGCCCTGAGTTCGAGCCCTGGTCAGGGAACTAGATCCCACATGCAGCAACTAAGACTTGACACAATCAAATAAATATTTTTAAAAAAGAAAAAAAGATATGTTGTGAACTCCTAAGTCTCAGTACTTATGAATGCGACCTTATTTGGAAATAGACTCCCTGCAGATGTAATCGAGTTAATCCAATGTCTGGTATGCCCAGAAAATGAAGGGAAATTTGAATACAGACAGAAAAAGAGAGAACATTTTGTGAGGACAGGCAGACAACACAGGAAGGCATGTGACAATGGAGACAGAGACTGAAATAATGTGTCTGACAAGCAGAGGAACAGCAAAGGCTGCTGGGAAGCACCAGAAACTAGAAGAGAAGCATGGAGCAGCTTCTTCCCAAAGCCTCCAGAAGACATTGATCCCACCAAAAGTGATGTCAGAATTTCAGACTCCAGAACTGTGTGAGAGAATATATTTCTGTCATTGTAAGTCACCCAGTTATGTGCTACTTTGTTTTGGCAGCCCTGGGAAACCAACATACTCATCAAATCACTCTTGGTGATATTTCACACTGTCAAGAATTTCTGCCTTAAAACTCTTTTTCTTTGTTCTGAAAACCTTTTTCTGGTTCTCCGGAGGAAGGCATGGCATCTCATTCCGGTACTCTTGCCTGGAAAATCCCATGGACAGAGGAGACTGGTGGGCTGTGGTCTATAGGGTCGCAAAGAGTCAGACAACTGAAGTGACTTAGCATGCCCTCTCTTTTAGGCAGCTCTTCCTCAGACTTCTTTGTTTCTCAAGATTCTATCTTTGATGTTTCCCAAAGTTTTGTCTCTATTCTTCAATACTCGTTCTACCTACTTTACCTGAGTGTGTGCTTCTATTCTTATGACTTCAATTGCTATAAATACGTTGATAAATCCAAACTCTATGCCTGACCTCATCCAACCCTGAGCTTCAGATTCTGTCAGGAGGTTGCTTACCAGTCATTTCCACAAAAATATACCCTCGCACTCCAAATTCTAAAGGAAATCAACCCTGAATATTCATTGGAAGGACTGATGCTGAAGCTGAAGCACCAATACTTTGGCCACCTAATGTGAAGAACTGACTCATTGGAAAAGACCCTGAGGCTGGGAAAGATTGAAGGCAGGAGGAGAAGTGGGCAACAGAGGATGAAATAGTTGCATGGCATCACCAACTCAATGGACATAAGTTTGAGCAAGCTCTGGGAGATGCTGAAGGACAGGGAAGCCTGGCATGCTATAGTGCATGGGGTTGCAGAGTCAGACTCGACTTAGAGACTCAACAACAACTCCAAATTCTACCTCTGTCTAATCAGACAAATGCTCTAACAGCCCAGCATGTCCTAAGTAAAAAACTTACCTTTTCCCTCTGCTACCACCAACAAAACATTCCCCATTCCTAATGGCCCAGATTGAGCTGACTGTGTTCTATTCTGTGCACCAACCTCAGCTCTGGAAATAAGTTAGGACAGCAGAACTAAGCAATGTGGTAGTCTAAACAACAGCACATAAACAAGGATACATATCCAAAAATCTGGAAATGAACAGGAAAAAAGCCTTCTGCCCATCTCTGTTCCAAGAGGACAGATTCCCTAGTATAAGCTTGCTCCCCAACAGTCTAGAGTCACACTAGTACCAATTCAGCCACTTCTGGGGGACAATTGGAAGAAAAGAAAAAAATGGATAGATCTTTCCAATAACAGGCAATATTCTAGCTACCTTTTTTTCTTTAATACAGTTTAAATTCTTTCATTCTTCAGCATGTTCCCAAGTCACTCCCTTAAAGTGTCCTACACAGACACTCTTCACATTGTAAGTTTCCCTGGTCGCTCAGCTGGTAAAGAGCCTACAATGCAGGAGACCCCAGTTCAATTCCTGGGTTGGGAAGATCCCCTGAAGAAGGGAAAGGCTACCCACTCCAGTATTCTGGGGCTTCCCTGGTGGCTCAGCTGGTAAAGAATCTGCCTGCAATGCAGGAGACCCTGGTTCGATTGCTGGGTCGGGAAGATCCGCTGGAGAAGGGATAGGCTACCCACTCCGGTATTCTGGCCTGGAGAATTCTGTGGACTATAGAGTCCATGGGGTCACAAAGAGTTGGACACAACTGAACAATTTCTGCTTTCACATTGTAAAAATAGTTCCTACCTCATTGTCAGGTCCCAAGGCATTGATTTGCTCCAATTTGTAGGTCCAATATCTAGCTTCCTCTTCTGGGATATCTATCACAAAAAAAGAAGAAGCCATATTACCAGGGTAATAATTTAATCATAGGTAGATAATACTTTATTAAATGATCCTAGTTAGAAGAGTGGTAGTGACAGACTAATTTTACATGTTCTTGCCATGAACATTATCTTGAATATTCACAAAAACTAAAATAATATATCATTATTCCCATCGGATCAGAAGACTTAAAATCATGAATATGTCAGTAAGTCCCAGAGCAATTATAGATTCAACACAGTCGCTATTAAAAATCCCCGTTTTTTTGCAGAAATATAAATGTTCATAGCAACATTATTCACAATAGTGAAAATGTGGAAGCAACCCTAGTATCCATCAATGAATGACTAGATAAACAAAATGTGATATACACATACTAGGAAATATTATTCAGTCTTTAAAAGGAAGGAAATTCTGATACATGCTACAACATAGGTGAACCTTGAGGATACTAGGCTAAGTGAAATAAACCAGTCACACACAAAAAAGCCAAAAGCTGTATGATTCCACCATTAGAAGGTACTCAGGGTAGTCAAAATCAGAGACAGAAAGAAGAATGGCAGTTGCCAGGGGCTAGGGGCAGAGGAGACTGGGGAGTTACCATTTGATGGGTAGGGAGCTTCAGTTTCGCAAGATGAAATGAGCTATGGATATGAATAGTGGTGACAGCTGCACAGCGCTATGAATGTATTCACACCGCGGAACTGTATATTTTAAATGGCTGAGGTACTTGATTTTATGTTACGTGTATTCTACCACAACAAAAAAAAAAGCAAAGAAAAATGATATACATAGCCTTTTTCTATATATTTAAGATTGAATGTAACAACTTCTAAAAAAATGAAACATCTTTTAAAAACGTCAAATATCCATATATTCAGCACAAAAGAGAACCCAGTCTGAGACAAAACGTGGATCAGGTCAGCTCTGGTGACATTTAAACAGGTAGACTTTCCAGCAGTCCACAAGAAGGAATCAAACACAGCCCTTTCTCCTTTGTCCTTCCTAGGCAAAATTTCACCTCCTTCCCCTCAGACTGCTTACTCTGCAGCACTTGGTGAGACTATTCAAAGTCTGACAATAAAACCTTGGAGTAATTCACTAACTTGTTCAGCACTCCCCACCCATAAAGTGGTGTGCTCTGCATGTGTTGCGAGGAAGAGAGGCGGGAGGCAGAGCGGCTGCGCTGCAGTCTGAACGTTCTGATAGAGCAATTCACCAAGATACACACACGGCTAAGGACAACACAGCAAAGGACAGTGGATGCGTTAGAACATGTGCTATTTGTGTTTTCAAAAGGAGATGGGATTTAAATATGCTTATAGATTCAAAGACGGACCCTGGAAAGACCCACAAGTATTAACTGTGGTAGCCTATAACAAAGAAAGACAACTGATTTGTGAGGGAGACCTAATTTTTGCTGGGTAGTTTTTAAACCATGGTGCATCTATTACTACCTCACTGCTAAAAATAGTTTTAAGAAGTAAAAACATAGAGCTACAAGGATGGTTATTGCAGTACTATTTAATAACACAAACTTAGAACAATCAAAGTACCCAAGAAGAGGAGTGGTTAAATATATATTAGTTTAAATTAAAAGCCCAGGCTCTGGAGCCAAATCATCTCAAAGTTAACTTTACCACTTACTACCCAAATGATCTCAGGCAAAAGATTTAAATACTTTGTGCCTCTGTTTCCTCGTCTTTAAAATGGAACTAATATTTGGGTCTACCTCAAAGGACTAAAGTGAAGATTAAATGAGATAACATATGTAAATACTTAGGATATACCCACTGGCACACAGTTACTGATCAACAAATGCTATTTTTACTATTACTGTGCATTCATATACTAAAAGCAAATGAACCACTGAAACACATTTTATACAACATTAATATTATAATTATGTAATTAGTAAATAAAACAGCTCAAAATAATATACAGTGCCATTTTATAGGAAAAACTGTAGACATATATTGAAAAAAATATGTAAAAAAAAAATCTAGTAAATGAGATTGTAAAAAATCTTTGTCTTTTTGTACACCTGTATTTTCTGAACTTACAACATGATTTTAAAAATTAAAAGTTAGCATTTTTAAAAGATGATGGTATAAAATTTAATAGAATATTTCATAGGTTTCTGAATTATCCAAAGGAAAATTCCTTTGCTGAAATATGGCATGCTACAAGCCAAAATCTTCCTTAAGAAGGACCCTTTAAGTTTTTAAAAACTATATCCCAAACATGGTTATCACAGAGACAAAACCTTATTAGCACACTTACATTAACCCACAAAGACACTTTTTACCTTAATGTTTACTCAAAAAAATGTATTAGGCACCTATTATGTGCCAAGCAAATACTATAAATACCAAAATAAACTTTCCAAGTGCTCTCATGAAACAAAGTCTAGAAAGAAATGTATATTTCTCCCTATGACACAATATAATGATGCAGTTTTGAAAGAGGAGTGCTTGCTTAAAATGTAATGAGAAGTGGACTGACCGATTTCTAGCATGACAGTGTGAGGAGCTCCACAGATCTATTTCCTAGAGAAACTGAACTTTTAAAAAATACCATTTAAAGTCTCTAGAAGTAGAAGGTAGTAAGAAGAGGTGGCAAGAATACACAGAAGAACTACACAAAAAGATCTTAATGACCCAGATAACCACGATGGTGTGATCACTCATCTAGAACAGACATCCTGAAGTGTGAAGTCAACTGGGCCTTAGGTAGCATCATTAGAAACAAAGCTAGTGGAGGTGATGGAATTCCAGCTGAGCTATTTCAAATCCTAAAAGACGATGCTGTGAAAGTGCTGCACTCAATATGCCAGCAAATTTGGAAAACACAGAGTGGCCACAGGACTGGAAAAGGTCAGTTTTCATTCCAATCCCAAAGAAAGGCAATGCCAAAGAATGCTCAAACTACCACACAATTGCACTCATCTCACATGCTAGTAAAGTAATGCTCAAAATTCTCAAAGATAGGCTTCACAGTATGTGAACTGAGAACTTTCATTATCTTCAAGCTGGATTTAGAAAAGGCAGAGGAACTAGAGATCAAATTGAGAACATCTGGTGAATCACAGAAAAAGCAAGAGAATTCCAGAAACACATCTGCTTCATTGACTACACCAAAGCCTTTGACTGTGTGGATCACAACAAACTGGAAAATTCTTGAAGAGATGGGAATACTTTACTTGCTTCCTGAGAAATCTGTATGTAGATCAAGAAGCAACAGTTAGAACTAGACATGGAATAATGGACTGGTTCCAAATTGGGAAAGGAGTACGTCATTGTCACCCTGCTTATTTAACTTATATGCAGAGTACATCACGCGAAATGTGGAGGTGGATAAAGCACAAGCTGCAATCAATTGCAGGGAGAAATACCAATAACCTCAGATATGCAGATGATACCACCCTTATGGCAGAAAGTGAAGAGGAACTAAAGAGCCTCTTGATGAAAGTGAAAGAGGAGAGTGACAAAGTTGGAGGACAGGGAGGCCTGGCATGCTGCAGTCCATGGGATCGCAAAGAGGCAGACACGACTGAGCAACTGAACTGAACTGAACTGAAAGTCTCTAGAAATGGTCCTAAGAGCGTACAGAAGAAGAAGAAACACATATTCAAGAAAATCAACTACAACTTTAAGTGCTGTATTTGAACGAAGATCCTTCCCCACCCACCCTGCTCCCAATTCAAGAAGACAAACTCCATTCCAGACTGGTACAGCTAAGAACACAGCACTAAGAATACAAGCAACTCAGCCATAAGCAAGAACTCCAGCTGTTTTTCTCTTCACCTGAAACTAGGCCTACAGATACGCAAGAAAGTCTGTCTTCCTTTCTGTTTTTTGTAAAGTAATAGTTGTTCTGAGTTTGTTATTTCTGAGCTTACTGGAAAATCATGCCATTTTTGCTCAAATCACCATAAGGTACAAGATAAAAACAGACTGATATCTGCAACAAGAGTATACATGAATATCAGTAAACAGTCAAAATTAAAACTGAAAAAAGTAATTAAACAAGATACCAATGTTTAAAAATCGGGAAATTACAAAATGTTGGCAAAGATGTACAGAAAAAAGACACTTGAGACATAGTTGGTAGGAATATAAACTGGCACAACCCTTTTTTTTTTAACACAAGCAACTTGGCAGTACTATGAAAAGTAACAATGAATATATCTTTTTCCCTATTCCTTAAATTCTACTTTAAGGAATTTATCTTAGACTCATAAATGGGTACAGATGAAGCTGTTCATTATAGCAGCATATATACTAAAAAAAAAAAACTGGAAACAACCTACCTGTCAATCAATAAACGATTGCAAAAGAAAAAGGACTGCTTAATTTATGATATAAAGAAACTATTGAGATCAGCAAGGTAGATAAGTATAACATGAAGTGATGTCCAAGATAATATGTTTTATACAACACTATCACCATACATACTACATAAAGTATGACCAAAATTTGTCAAAATAAATTTCTAGAGAAGAAATTTCATGTGCCTAAACCAAGACACACGAAACTCAACAGTTTATTTCTGGGGAATGCAAAAAAGGTCATAGGAAGCAGGAAGAGAGACTTAACCTTCTATCCATATACATTCCCATACTATCTAAATTTTTTCAATGAGTACATATTTTTGTATGATTTTTTAAACTACTATTCTATTAGTGCTACTTTAATGTTTAAATTGACAAATCATAGGGTATATATTAACTTCAAGACAATAAATGTGAAAATATTATCTAAAGAATAAGTCATTGATATTCTGTAACAAGTATTTCATAAGTCATCATAAGGAATGGTTAATAAGAAACTAAATGACTTGAAAAGAATGCTTTTAGTGTGGACTCTTTAACGAGCACCATTCTAGACTTTACTTTGCACACACCCTAGCTTGGCGTTACAGGGAAGAGAACAGAAAACAGGATGCCCTGAAGGGAGAACAGCTGACAAAAGACACAGTAATAAAACAACTAGAAACAACTTCAAACCGTATTAAATGTAAAAAGTGTTAAATGGTTTTTTAAATCAGACTCACCAAAAGGCAACTCAAATCTTGTATCAAGTAAAATTTTATGGGGAGTTGGGTTTTTAGTTCCACAGATTTCATCATCTTTCATTAATGTCTCTGCCTCCAACGTGGACCATTCCCCAGGCCCTTCCTAGAAAACAGAGATCTAAGATTAAACTTCACTCTTTCAGGACTGCCCCTCGGTTAAAAGCCCATGTGCTTTTCTCTCATTTTCCCTGTCAGAGAGCTTCTGAGGGCCACTCATATCCTAACGAGGCAAACACACCGAGTCACCACCGCCTCCGCTGTGGGAGGCTTCTGTCCTCCCCCTCCGGGGAAAGGCAGTTTTCACTGTGCTCAGCTTTCTGCCAGCCCACCGACGATAGAACTTCCAGAGCACTAAACTCAAAAACAAGGCATCCCCATGGATCAATACTTAATTTGTATGATTCTAAATGATTATGTCACTTAATACATCACTACTTCTAATCACTAAAGAGCTAGTAACATTGCTAGTTAAGCTGACCTGAACTGGGGCCATAGTGAAAACATTCAGACAGTGACATAGGAAATGATGCTGAATTACATTCTCATCTGGTAAAGTGCGATGGAAATTCAGTGTTGAAAACACTATGAAGTCAAGTGTGAATACCAACTGCCAAACCTGTAGTTCCTTAAACTTTGTTAGGGCTGTAAGTAGAAGAAGGAAGACTGAAATCAGGTCCCTAGGATCGGTGATTCAAAGAGCTGGCTGACAAAGTTTGAGGGGACTCTTCTCAGAACAGTGTCTTAGAGGAAATTCAGAAGCCACAGCTTTCCTAGACTGGCCAATCTCTCTCGCGCTCTCTCTCTCACACACACACATTCTCTCTCTCTCTCCTTATCCCCGTCCCTCACGCTCCCCTCCTTCACCCAGCCGATCCCACACACACCCCCATGCCATGCAGAGTATACAGGGGGCGAACTCCCTGACAAGGCTAGAAAGGTGCTCCGGCAGCCCTGAGTTCAGTCACAGGGCAGAGGGAAGGCCAGACTTAAATGAAACCTCCTGACCCTCTGGGTGACATTAGGAATAAGCAGGCATCATGTCCTCTGGTTAGAAACAGGACAGAAAAATCTGAAATATACAGATGAACATTAGCTGAATGCAGCTAGGGTGAGGAGAAGCAAGGGCTAGAGCCATACCTCCAAAGCGAAACGCACAGACTGACCTCATCCGACTGACGAATCGTCTTCAGCGCAATCCACACAGTCCCCACCATGGTGTCCCAGATCAGTCCTTTGTTCCATACTTCCACACTTAGACCCAGGTCCAGGCGACTAATCTCACTAAGGAAAGAAGAAAGCCCTTTTTTAGAAAACCAGGTAATAAAATAGAAACAGCGATATCTGTTTTGCTAACCCTCATCAGGATCCTGTCATCAGGAAAAAATCAAAATGTCCAAGATGCTTCAACCACTCTCTATGTTCCTAGAGACATACGTAGGTATGCACAGAAAGTTTCCTCTGTCAATCTGTCCCTTCTCCCTTGGAGCTACAATCATGGGCAGACTGACACAGTTTCACAAGAAGAATAAGAGCATTACAGCCAGCAGTGTCTGCATACAGTCTCTAAACTTAAGCAATAATTTCACATGTTTTATTATAATACTAGCACTGCCCCCAAGATATACCTCTGGACAAAATGTGGTCCATTGGAGAAGGGAATGGCAAACCATTCAGTATTCTTGCCTTGAGAACCCCATGAACAGTATGAAAAGGCAAAAAGATAGGACACTGAAAGATGAACTCCCCAGGTTGGTAGGTGCCCAATATGCTACTGGAGATCAGTGGAGAAATAACTCCAGAAAGAATGAAGAGATGGAGCCAAAGCAAAAACAACACACAGTTGTGGATGTGCCTGGTGACAGAAGCAAAGCCCGATGCTGTGAAGAGCAAAATTGCATAGCAACCTGGAATGTTAGATCCATGAATCAAGGCAAACTGGAAGCAGTCAAACAGGAAGTGGCAAGAGTGAACATCGACATTTTAGGAATCAGCAAACTAAAATGGACTGGAATGGGTGAATTTAACTCATGATCTTCATATCCACTACTGTGGGCAAGAATCCCTTAGAAGAAATGGAGTAGCCACCATAGTCAACAAAAGAGTCCAAAATGCAGCACTTGGATGTAATCTCAAAAACAACAGAATGTTCTCTATCCATTTCCAAGGAAAACCATTCAGTATCACAGTAATCCAAGTCTATGCCCCAACCAGTAATTCTGAAGAAGATGAAGTTCAATGGTTCTATGAAGACCTACAAGACCTTCTAGAACTGACACCCAAAAAAGATGTCCTTTTCATTATAGGGGACTGGAATGCAAAAGTAGGAAGTCAAGAAACACCTAGAATAACGGGCAAATTTAGTCTTGGAGTACAGAATGAAGCAGGGCAAAGGCTAACAGAGTTTTGCCAAGAGTATGCACTGGTCACAGCAAACACCCTCTTTCAACAACACAAGAGAAGACTCTACACATGGACATCACCGGACGGTTAACACCGAAATCAGATTGATTATATTCTTTGCAGCCAAAGATGGAGAAGCTCTATACAGTCAGCAAAAACAAGACCAGGAGCTGACTGTGGCTCAGATCATGAACTTCTTATTGCCAAATTCAGACTTAAATTGAAGAAAGTAGGGAAAACCACTAGACCATTCAGGTATGACCTAAATCAAATCCCTTATGATTATATAGTGGAATTTATATATAGATTCAAGGGATTAGAACTGATAGACAAAGTGCCTGAAGAACTATGGATGGAGGTTCGTGACACTGTACAAGAGACAGGGATCAAGACCATCCCCAAGAAAAAGAAACGCAAAAAAAAAAAAAAAAAAAAAGGCTGTCTGAGGAGGCCCTACAAATAGCTGTGAAAAGAAGAGAAGCAAAAAGAAGAAAGCGAAAAGCAAATACCCATTTGAATGCAGAATTCGAAAGAATATCAAGGAGAGATAAGAAAGCCTTCCTCAGTGATCAATGCAATGATATAGAGGAAAACAACAGAATGGAAAAGATTAGAGATCTCCTCAAGAAAATTAGAGATACCAACAGAACATTCCACACAAAAGTGGGCACAATAAAGGACAGAAGTGGTATGAACCTAACAGAAGCAGAAGATATTAGGAAGGGGGGTCAAGAATACACAGAAGAACAAAAAATACAAAATAGATCTTCATGACCCAGATAATCACGACGGTATGATCACTCACCTAGAGCCAGACATCCTGGAATGTGAAGTTAAGTGGGCCTTATGAAGCATTGCTATGAACATAGTGGATGTGATGGAATTCCAGTTGAGCTATTTCAAATACTGAAAGATGATGCTGTGAAAGTGCTGCATTCAATATGCCAGCAAATTTGGAAAACTCAGCAGTGGCCACAGGACTGGAAAAGGTCAGTTTTCATCCCAATCCCAAAGAAAGGCAATGCCAGAGAATGCTCAAACTACAGCACAATCGCAGTCATCTCACATGCTAGTAAAGTAATACTAAAAGTTCTCCAAGCCAGGCTTCAACAGTACATGAACCATGAACTTCCAGATGTTCAAGCTGGTTTTAGAAAAGGCAGAGGAACCAGAGATCAAATTGCCAACATCCACTGGATCATTGAAAAAGCTAGAGTTCCAGAAAAACATCTATTTCTGCTTTATTGACCATGCAAAAGCCTTTGAAAATGGATTACAACAAACTGTGGAAAATTCTTCAAGAGATGGGAATATCAGACCACCTGACCTGCCTCTTCAGAAATCTGTATGAAGGTCAGGAAGCAACAGTTAGAACTGGACATGGAAAAACAGACTGGTTCCAAATAGGAAAAGAAGTACATCAAGGTGGTATATTCTGCTTATTTAACTTATATGCAGAGTACATCATGAGAAATACTGGGCTGGATGAAGCACAAGCTGGAATCAAGATTGCTGGGAGAAATATCAATAACTTCAGATATGCAGATGACACCATTCTTATGGCAGAAAGAGAAGAAGAACTAAAGAGCCTCTTGATGAAAGTGAAAGAGGAAAGTGAAAAAGTTGGCTTAAAACTCAACATTCAGAAAACTAAGATCATGGCATCTGGTCCCATCACCTCATGGCAAATAGATGGGGAAACAATGGAAACAGTGACAGACTTTATTTTTTTGGGCTCCAAAATCACTGCAGATGGTGACTGCAGCCATGAAATTAAAAGACACTTACTCCTTGGTAGAAAATTTATGACCAACCTTGACAGCATATTAAAAAGCAGAGACATTACTTTGCCAAAAAAGTTCTGTCTAGTCAAAGCTATGATTTTTCCAGTATGGATGTGAAAGCTGGACTATAAAGAAAGCTGAGCACTAAAGAATTGATCCTTTTTAACTGTGATGTTGGAAAAGACTCTTGAGAGTTCCTTGGGCTGTAAGGAGATCCAACCTGTCCATCCTAAAGGAAATCAGTCCTGAATATTCATTGGAAGGACTGATGCTGAAGCTGAAACTCCAATATTTTGGCCACCTGATATGAAGAACTGACTCACTGGAAAAGACCCTAATGCTGAGAAAGATTGAAGGTGGGAAGAGAAGAGGACAACAGAGGATGAGATGGTTGGATTGCATCACCCACTCAATGGACATGAGTTTGAGTAAACTCCAGGAGTTGGTGATGGACAGGGAGGCCTGGCTTGCTTCAGTCCATGGGGTCGCAAAGAGTCGGACACGACTGAGCGACTAAACTGAACTGAACTGAACTGACAGGAAACTTTGAGGAAAAGGCAAGGCTTCTTCACCAGATATATGAACGGGAGTCAAAAAAAAGTAAAAGGGCCCTTGAGAACATCTAATCTTGATGAGAACATGGGGTGACGCAAGTGAGGGAGGCTAGAGCATGGTAGTTCACACCACCAGTCCCTGCAGGACCCAGCAGTCATTATCAGTTAAAGCAGGCACTGCTGCTTGTAAATGAAATGATCACAGGATAATAATAAACACAATGATTTTCCTATAATAACAACTAGGAAAAAATATTTGAAAAGAAACTAGAAAGAGCCAGACGACAACTAAGCAGAAGCAAGCGTCATATATGGAAGAATATCAGTTAGGAAGGGCTATCTCAAAAATAATTACGGACTTAAGATGAAACAAGAAAATCCCTATGCTAACGCTAAAAAACATTCTCTAGAAAGCTCCTGTGGAAGCACAAATTTATTTGCAGGGAAATGCAAGAAAGATGAGAAAAGGCCAATTCCAGCAGGAAAAACACAATGGAATTCTTAGAAAAACAACAGCTATTCATCCCATGAAGTTTTGAGTCTATGCTTGAAAGAGAGCTTGGCTACCCCGTTGTACTATTAAGATATTCTTAGATTCACTAGTTTGGGATGTGGCATTATAGCTGTAAAATTCATATCAAGCATGTTGAAGACAAGTAAAGCAGAGAAAATGTGCCCTTTTATGTAAATACAACAGAATAGAAAAGAACTGAGTTCAGTTTTTTCATTTAATCTAAGTTCCCTGAGCATATACAATACATACGGCTTGGTACTTTGGGAAAGACACAGAATACAGGACCCAGTTCCTCTCTTGAGAAACTTCCAAGCTATCTGGAGAGCTGTTCAAAACCAAAAAGTAGGTGACTATACCCAGTTACTATGTTACAGTAGTCACCATGGGGAAAGGTAGCTTTTGCACACCATTTCATCCAGCCTAATTAACTGATTAGCCTTGGAAAATAAATGTAACAATCCCAAATCTTTTGAATTAGAAAAGAAAAATTACTTAGGGATATATATAATATCCTCAAAGAAAGTCCTAAGTAGCATCTCAAGTGTATGAAAAGTTGGTGTCAGTCGCTCAGTTGTGTCTGACTTTTTGTGACCCCCTGGACTGTAGCCCACCAGGCTCCTTTGTCCATGGGATTTCCCAGGCAAGAATACTGGAGTGGTTAGCCATTCCCTTTTCCAGGGGATCTTCCTGATCCAGGGATGGAACCCGGGTCTCCCGTATTGCAGGCAGATTCTTTACCATCTGAGCTACCAGGGAAGCCCCATCTCAAGCCAACAGCTAAAAAAAAAAAATAGCCAGAGGTCTTTACAGCTTGACTTGGAGCAGATAAAAAAGAAAATCTATTCTTCAAGGAACTCTAGGGAATAAGGCCCAAACAATGAAGATATCTTCTATAAGAAGCCTCTTATTTACATCTGCTCAGACGGCTCAACTAAGAGAAGTCTGAGAGCTCTGTTTTGCCTCATCCCCAATGCTCTGGGGAAGCTTCTTTTCTCTATAGTATTCAATTGACAGTGTATGTACATACAAGTATACAAGATCCTGGGCTAGGCATATTCACAACAAGTGAAGATGCCCTCCTTGCCCTTAAGGAATGAAGAGTCTATTCCTGGAAATAAGATAAATACTAAAGATAAATGAGAAACACCAAAATGAACATTAGATACTATCACATAATATATCAGGGAGAAAAAAAGAAAAGGAGAAAGGGAGACACGTGAGCAGCAATGGCGTTGCCAGTGACAGAAGAGCAGGATAGGAGGAGTAAGGAATAGGAGCAGAAAGGTGGGTAATGCAGCTAGTAAAACCCACGTAAAGGAGAGGGGAGAAAATCCATACAGGATCTCAAGGTGGGAGACAGGAGAAAAAGTCACACGTATCACCGTAGGGCTGAAAGAGGAAGTGCTATGGGAAATTGGAAAATAAACAATAATAATCCTACTATGCTGATCAGAGACTGTAGACGATTGCTATGTTTCACATGCTGGGAACAGTTAATAACTTTAGTGATTACAACAGCCACAGGGAAGTCAAAAGAAAGGATTGCTACGTTTATATACCATAGCCAGAACTGTGGCATGGCAAACAAGGAAGAGACTTGAAAAAACTGTTTACAGCTGACTTTGCATGAGTGAAGAAAGAAACACATGATCTCACTCTTGATGTCAATACAACAGAGAGGGAATAAATGAGGTTTATAATCTTGAGAAAGAGGTAACCAGTGAGAAATCTGACACCACTAGCTCTCCTGGAAGCCCCAGGTCTTCAGCTTCCAGGACACCACTATCTCATTTCTCCATCCTCTTCTCTGTTCACTCCTTCTTAGCCACCTTTGTCCCCTCTTTAAAGACTGGTGCTCTCCGGGCCCCACCCCAGGCCCTTTTCTCACCCTACACATTCTCCCTAAGCTTTCTCATCTACGCCCATGGCTTCAACTGACCACAATATTTCTCCAGCCTAGGCTTCCTCCACGAGTACCAGGTTCAAGTTTCTATCTTTTGTAATGTTCTTCCTACCTGCCCTGTAAGAACTTCAAATATAAGCTTGTTCATAACTGATACAGTATCTCCTGTCCTATTGAGTAGCAGGCCACTTACCATATACATCCAAGACAAGCCTTGGTTCTACCTCCTTAATATCTTCCATCTATCCTTCTGTTACTGTCTTAGCCCAAACCCTCATCATCTTAACCTTTAAGTATTATAATAAACTTTCCTAAGTGGTACTATAAGAACAACATATTAAAAGCCTAGAGGATTGGGATATTCCCCCATAAAGAGAGTCATCCTATGTCTCAGATGCACTATAAAACTCACAATTTCACTTCAATCATAAATTTCACAGAAATTTTAATATATTTTCTTTTTGACCCACTTGTGCCCACCTTCCTCCAAGAGAAGTATAACCTTGTGAGAGAGTAGACCTTTACAGATAAGGAGACTGACACTCGGAGAAGCTAAGTGATTGGCTCAGTCTTTCAGAAATGATAGCCTATGTTTTACTTTCCTTTCCTAGATCAGGAAAAACATTGCTTAAATTTAAGAGGAAAAAAGGAAATAGAAAGTTTTTAAAGTCACAATCATAATATACTAAATTCTGTGTCATATGCAAGCAATTCAACTAACATTTACTCATTTTTATTATTAATTAGGTGAAGATAGAATATTTTACTCATAAAACAAAAAGAATTAAAAGCACATGTCCTTATCTTCAAAAGCAGGTGACTTAAGGGGAGAGGCTCAAGAGGGAGGAGATATATGTGTAATTATGGCTGATTTGTGTTCTTGTACAGCCAGAAACCAACAAAACATTGTAAAGTAACTGTCCTCCAATTAAAAAATAAATTTTAAAAAAAATTTAAAAAATAAAGACAGCAGTTTGAATAGAGCATTTTAAAAAAGCAGGTGACTTAGAAACACAAACACAATCCTCACACTCATAACCACATTCCTTCAAGGGGCCTTCTGAGAATTGAAGAAACATTAAGTTAGGTTTAATATCATACTAAGTAAGTTATACTATAGCTAATTCTGACTAGTAGGTAAATCTGACTAGGTATATTTTCACCCACATAAACAGAGTTTACTTGAATTCATAACTCATCTCTGAAAATATATTATAAATGTGGGAGAGAACAAAACTGCAGATCACCTTACTGTAGTAGGTGTGTGTACCTACTACACACCTCACTTGTTCCTCTCTTTCGTTTTCAAAAAGAAAACTTAACATGCTATTAAAATGTGTTTTTGAATATTTAATATGTTTTATACATCTTATATATACACAAAATTTTTAGCCTCTACTTGTTTAATCCAATGTGATTACCTTGGAAATATTATCAAATTTTGTAGGCATGCTGCTACTGCAAAGTACTTACAACATAAAATCTTGTTCCCAGGAAGGTTGATCACCACGAACTGCTACAGTTGTACTCTTCACATTTTGCACTTTCAGGGTCACATATGTGTTAAATTTGTCTTTGAAAAAATGCAAAACAAAGATATAATACTTAGTGCTCAGATGGTTATCCAATCTCACAAAGTCCTTGGAATTAAGTAATGTCCAAATTATAGTATTACATGTAAGGAAAAACTGAAATTATATATTCTACAATATAGTATCATTTTAAACATAGAGGTACAAAAAAATTATAAAACACATACTATTCTCAAAACCATAAGCTATAATAGTGTTTTTCAAATTTAAGGACTCTACTCTATCCTTTACCAACAGACACACATGCACACACATATAAACAAAAACAAAAGCTTTATGAAATGCAAGATGTGATAACCTTGGTATTTTCTATTTTAATCTAATTAAAATATGAATCATAACCACCTAAGTTGACTTTATAGCCCACTGGCAGTTTGAAAAAATAATAATCTAATTGATCTTACAGAGAAGATGTTATGCAAATTAATATATAAAGAAGTAAGTACCACAAGATAAAGTGCTAAAAGAAGGCAGAAGAGGAAACAGTTACCTCCAGTTGTTTACAGTGACAAACACGGAGGAAAAACCGTCATAAAGGAAATGGATTTCAAGCTCGATCTATTCACCTTGGCCTAGAGTACAACTTACATAAAAAGAAATATTATCACAGATTCGAGAAAATGAAATTCTCTAACCTTAAAGTATACATTGAGTACCAAACAAAGGTAGGTGGCCTGGATCTCAAAACTCAGAAATCTGACCTGACTTAACACAGCACATTTTGTCACTTCCTTTGTATCAGCCATGATTAGAGACACTGAACTGAGAGTTCACTTTTCTGTGTAAGAAGTTAATCATAACTTTATAAAATGAAAAAAAAAAAGACTATCATTTTTGATTCATCAAATTGTCAAAGATCACTTAAAACAACTACCAATGTTATAGGTGTAAGAAAAGGGACACTGTAATGTACTTCTATTAGAAGGTAAATCCTTCTCTTAAGCATCATAAAAAACAACCGAGTTTTATACCTGTAACTACAGTTATATCAAAGATATATGAGGATACAAGCCCATCCACGTGAGGGAATTCTCATCCATATTTGGCAGCAGCAATGCAGTATACCAGTGAGCTGATTTCTAGCATAGAATTTTATACTCCATCCCCCACACTCAACCAGAGCTGGCCAGACCAAAAGGAGATGCCACCCAAAAGTGGCCAGTCAATTAATGAGCTAAGCAAAAGCCGAGACCAATATGATTCCCTCACAAAAGATTTTCAATAGAGAAAATAGAGAAATAGTGACAAGTGATTGGTGCTGAAGCTCAAAGGAGAGGCACATAAATTCCACTGGAGTAGCTATTATGGGGTATATGCAAGACAGGTAAGCATAAAAAGACTGCTGGAAGAGAAAGGAGAGCAAAACAGCTTCTCAGAAAGAGAAGTCCTAACCTGCAGCCACTGGAGAGAGCAGTAGGCTCAGAAACTAGTTTAGTTCCTGTTGCATCCAGGTTTGGTTTTACAGATTTTTCTTGGGTTCCCAGTATGTTCTTTCCCCCCATAATCCACAGTACTTTCCTTCTGGCCCCGGCAGTAATCAGAGTAAGTCTTTGTAACTAACTTGATATTCAATTAAGAAAATGTGTATTAAGATAAGGAGATACCCTTTTCACCTTCACATGAGCAAAGATTAAAAAATTTCATGCTATTTAATGTTGGTAAGCATTTGGGAAAATAAACACTTATATACTTTTGGCCTGATTATAAGGCAGCAAAACCTTTCAGAGGCACAGTTTGGCAGCAGCTACTAAATTTGTTTAAAATACATACCTTTGGCTCAGCAATTCTCTACTTTTGGACTCCAGCATACAGATACATTTTCAAAAGCAGGCAATAATAAATGCATTAAGAAGAATTATGCATTGCTTATGGCAAAAAAAATGAAATGACCTGAATATTCAATCAGGGACCTAGGGTACAACAACATTCTGTATACTTTTTTTTTAAAACAGTAGGTCCTTGTTGGTTATCTGTTTTAAATATAACAGTCTGTATACAACATTTTGAAAGAAAGAACCAGATGTATGTATACACACACACACACAAGAAAAAACTTTTATGATGTGTTGTTGGAAAAAAAAGCAGGTTGCACATAGACACGTGCAGCTGATTCATTAGTGTATACATGCACATACACAGAAAAAGTCTGAAAAGGTGTATAAAAACCTCAAAACAGTTACTTGTGAGAAGTAGAACTAAGTTGGCCAATAGGTAAGGAGACTAACTTTTCACTAGATTGATACAGATTTCTTTGATGTTTTATAAAAGCACTGTTTTTTTTTCAACTTTTTGAGGTATAACTGGCAATTAAAAATTGTATATATTTAAGGTGTACAATCTGATGATTTTGTATATGTATACAAAGTGAAATAACCACCATAATCAAGAATATTCACATTCCTCACCACCTCATAATTACCATTTCCTCTGTTTGTGTGAGAGTTGAGAACATTTAAGATCCACCCTCTTAGCAATTTGAAGTATATAATATTTGTTAAACATAGACACATTATTATACATCAGATCTCCAGAAATTATTCCTTTTGCATAACTTTGCACCCCCTTGACCAACATCTTTCCATATTGACTTTTTAATGAATTTAATGAACTTAGTGAATTTAACTAATTTAACCAATGAATCAAATGACATTTACACTTTTTTGAAAGAATGTTTTTAAATCATAGCAAGTATGGGGAGAAGTACATAAGAATTAAAGTCTGGCCTTACCTGGTGAACCCTGGAATTTGGCTCTTTTAACTACAAGAGAAAAAAAGAGGACACCATGAAGAATTCTTGCAAATTTATTTATTTAACTAGCATTTCTTTAGTAAATTAGTATGTGCCAAGATTAGAGTTAGCACTGGATTTTTAAGTCTAAGTCATTAGAGAAAAAAAACTGAGACTTCTAATCAAAACTTGAATGCAGAGAGTTAGGAGGGTCCTTAAAAGCCATCCAATCTAATTTCATACTTCAAGAAAACATCTTTTTTTGTTATTTTGTTTCAAATTAGTTTATTTAGGGGTTCCATTTTCACTCCTCAATAGATTTTATGTATTTCTTATATTTCTTCAGTCATTAGTTTATCTAGTTCTAAATGGTTACTGAATGTCATCTTGATTGGCCAACTATCTTCATAACAAGATTTGTCTTTTTAGAAGTTAATAGTATTCAAGACAATATAGTATTAGGAAAAGAAGAGACAAACAAATCAATGGAACAAAAAAAAAGAAAGATAAAAAAAAAAATCAATGGAACAGAATAGAGAGCTAGAAATAGGCTTAGTAAAATGTAATCAACCAATCTTTAAACAAAGGAGCAAAGGCAGTAAAATAGAGCAATGATAGTCTTTTCAATAAATGGGGCTAGGACAAATGGATATTAACATACAAAAAATGAATCTAGACAAAGACCTTCATGAAAGTTAATTCAAAACAGATCACAGACACAAAGTAAAACATAAAACTCCTAGAAAATAACATAGGAGAAAAAAAATCTAGACAAATCTAGGGCATGTGATGGATGTTTTAGGTATAAGAGGAATAATTTATGAAAGAAATAGCCGATGAGCTGGACTTCATTAAAGTGAAAACCGCTGTGAAAGGCGGTGTCAGGAGAACGAGGAAACAAGCCACAGGCTCGCGTCCTGCAACAGACACATGTGATGAGGGCTGTTATTCACAATATACACAAACTCAAAACTAAGCAAGAAAACACACAATCTGACTTTAAAATGGGCAAAAGCCCTTAACAGACACCTCAGCAAAAAAGATACACCGATGGCAAGCGATCATATGAAAAGATGTTCAACATTGTATGTCATGAGGGAATTATAGACTGAAACAACTATGCACAAAATGGTGTTAAACAAAAAGGAAATCCTGCATTAAATGCATGAGGTGGCTATTTGTCCTCTGGGCTCCCTAGTATCAAAATACTCTCCCTCTTCTGAAGAAATCCTGAAAGAGGGGGGAAGCAGAACCTTACAACTCACTGCAAAAATCAAAGGTGGGGGGTGGGGGGGAAATAAACAAATAACAAAAATAAAAAAGTGGGGGTTGGGAAAAAAGAAGTCAAAGACAACAGATGGAGGTATAGCAATCACACGCTCCCAACCTGAATCTTGAGGGGCTGAAACTGTTCCCACTGTTTCCCCATCTATTTGCCATGAAGTGATGGAACCAGATGCCATGATCTTAGTTTTCTGAATGCTGAGCTTTAAGCCAACTATTTCACTTTCCTCTTTCACTTTCATCAAGAGGCTCTTTAGTTCTTCTTCACTTTCTGCCATAAGGGTGGTGTCATCTGCATATCTGAGGTTATTGATATTTCTCCTGGCAATCTTGATTCCAGATTGTGCTTCCTCCAGCCCATCATTTCTCATGATGTACTCTGCATATAAGTTAAATAAGCAGGGTGACAATATACAGCCCTGATGTACTCCTTTTCCTATTTGGAACCAGTCTGTTGTTCCAAATCCAGTTCTAACTGTTCATTCCTGACCTGCATACAGGTTTCTCAAGAGACAGGTCAGGTGGTCTGGTATGCCCATCTCTTTCAGAATTTTCCACAGTTTATCATCTACTAATAAAAATGCTTTTTCCTAACATTACCATTGTTGCTGTTCTCATTGAATTTGTTTTATTAATTATGTATATATATGTATATTTTTCCCCTACTTTATATCCGCAAAACACTGCTTTTACTCATTCGTCTTAAGCTTATTTTGTCTATTTAAATAGACTAACTACATGGTTTTTGCTCAACAAGTATCTCTGGAATTGAATGGAAACATTGCTAATCCAGGGTCTTCTCTAGGCCTTTGAGAGAAATCACAGTCAGAGGAAAATGTGTTTTTTTAAGTGTTTATCATTATGAATATACAGCACCTAAAACTTGAGTGTTTTCCAATATTTCAATGATATCTCTTAAAAAGCTACATTAAGCCTAGATAGCAGTGGTGCAAAAGCCACAGCTGCTAATGTCTAGGAACTGGGAGTTCTTGATTCTAGACTTGGCTTTCATACTGTTCTTTATATAGCTGCTGCTGCTAAGTTGCTTCAGTCATGTCCAACTCTTTGCGACCCCATAGATGGCAGCCCACCAGGCTCCCCCACCCCTGGGATTCTCCAGGCAAGAATACTGGAGTGGGTTGCCATTTCCTTCTCCAATGCATGAAAGTGAAAAGTGAAAGTGAAGTCGCTTAGTCGGGTCCGACTCTTAGCAACACCATGGACTGCAGCCCACCCGGCTCCTCCGTCCATGGGATTTTCCAGGCAAAAGTACTGGAGTGGGGTGCCATTGCCTTCTCCGGTTCATTATATAGACCCTGAGACAAAAAGCATAACTATCTTAGGCCTAAAGGTTTTCAGATAGAAATGAAAACTATGTTCTAGAAAATGAAGATTTTTGTGAATCTAGTTTCTGTAAAATGAGGTGAAGAGGAGATAAAAGAAATGATGTGGAAGGACATTGAGACATAAAATATTCCAATTGACATTTAAAAATTAACTATTTTCATAAATTACAATGTTCTGATGATCAAGTTACATGTACCAGATTTCGGTAAAAACAACAGCATCGAAATTCACTTTTAAAGAAACATCAAATTGTGCTTGGTGTTACTTGAAAAATAAAATCCTCAGAATTCTGGAGGCCTAGTATTACTAATTTATTCTGAATTTTTATATTAATACCTAGAGAGTAACAAAGACTGTTTCAGCTGTCACTACTTTAACCTTAGAATACTATACTAAATTTGATATCCAATTTATTTTTTTATTTGTAATAAAAATATATGGGCACACTTAAATATCAAATACTCTGTAACTATGTTATAATGTTCCTGATACTTCAGTTTGAAAAAAAAAAAAAGAGCACCTGGGGTAGGGGTTGACTTCACTGCAAACAAGTAAAGATTAGGAGCAAACAAACAAAACCAAACAAAATGAGTTCTCTGCTTTCCAGGATTCTTTAGCTGTTCTGACCAATTCTTTTCTCCAAAATGTACCCACAGTTTCAAGCAAACCAATTTTTTAAATTTACATATATAAATAAAATCAGGTGCTGAAACTGAGATGACACGAGGGTTGAAATTATCTGATGAGGATTTTAAAACAGCCATCATAAAGATGCTTCAATGAATAATTATTAACATATTTGTAATTGAACTAAATAAATGAAAAGCTGGAAACTCTTGGCAAAGAGTTTATAAAATAAAGTGACAGACTTTATATTCCTGGGCTCCAAAATCACTGCAGATAGCGACTGCAGCCATGAAATTAAAAGACGCTTGCTTCTTGGAAGAAAAGCTATGACCAACCTAGACAGCATATTAAAAAGCAGAGACATTACTTTGCCAGCAAAGGTCCATCTATTCAAAACCATGGTTTTTCTAGTAGTTATGTATGGATGTGAGAGCTGGACTATGAAAAAAGCTAAGCGCCAAAGAATTGATGCTTTTGAACTGTGGTGTTGGAGAAGACTCTTGAGAGTCCCTTGGACTGCAAGGAGATCCAACCAGTCCATCCTAAAGGAAATCAGTCCTGAACATTCATTGGAAGAACTGATGCTGAAGCTGAAACTTCAATACTTTTGCCACCTGATGTGAAGAACTGAATCATTTGAAAAGACCCTGATGCTGGGAAAGATTGAAGGTGGGAGGAGAAGGGGACGTCAGGGGATGAGATGGTTGGATGGCATCACCAACTCAATGGACATGAGTTTGAGTAAACTCCGGGAGCTGGCAATGGACAGGGAGGCCTGGTGTGCTTCAGTCCATGGGGTTGCAAAGAGTCGGACACAACTGAGTGACTGAACTGAACTTGGCAAGGAAATGAAAGCTATAAAGAAGAACCAAGTGTCAGTTTTAGAGTTAAAAACTACAGTAACCAAAATTTAAAAACTCAGTGGATGAGTTTAAAAGTAGGGACGTTAACTCCTACCCCAGGTGCTCTTTTTTTGACTGAAGTGTAGTTGATTTACAATGTTTTGTGAGTTTCTGGTGTACAGTGAAGTAATTAGGTTATATATGTATTTTCATATTCTTTTTCATGACAGGCTATTGTGTGTGTGTGTGAGCTCAGTCATGTCCAACTCTTTGAGACCCCATGGACTGCAACCTGCCAGGCTCCTCTGCCCATGGGATTTCCCAGGTAAGAATACTAGAGGGGGTTGCCATTTCCATACTGTTTCCATAGCAACTGCACCAATTTACATTGCTACCAACAGTGAAGGAAGGTTCCCTTCTCTCCACACCCTCTCCAGCATTTGTTATTTGTAGACTTTTTAATGATGGCCATTCTGACCAGTGTGAGGTGATACCTCATTGTAGTTTTAATTTGCATTTCTTTAATAATTAGTGATGTTGAGCATCTTTTCATGTGCCTATCTTCTTTGGAGAAATGTCTCTTTAGGTCTTCTGCCTGATTTAATTGTGTTGTTGTTTGATTGTTTTGGTTTTTTTTTTTTTAAACTAAGTTGTATTACCTGTTTTATATTTTGGAAATTAAGGCCTTGTTGGTCACATCATTTGAAAGTGATGTTAAAACATAACAGACTGATCAACAAACTTTTTATCTGTCTAAATATGAAGTTAATTTCAAGGTACTTTTTCAGAGTCAAAGCTGAGAGGAGCTCCAGCTACAGAACACAATCCCTCCTTATCATCTAATTCCACGCCACTAACAGCTACGAAAAGCAAAAAGTAAAATGAGCAAAAAAGAGATAATCATAATTAAACACAAGCTCTTTAAGACTCCGCCAATATGAAAACTCTAGAAGTCAGAGTTAAAGAAAAAATTCAGGGGCTTTCCCTGTGGTCCAGTGGCTAAGACTCTGTGCTCCCAATGCAGGGGTCTGAGTTCGATCCCTGGTGAGGGAACTGGATCCCACATGCTGAAACTAAAAGTTCAAATGCTGCAACTAAGACCCGGTACAGCCAAATAAATAATAAATTTTTTTAAAAGGAAAAAAGAGAGAGAGAATGCACAGGCAGAGCATTTGGCTCCAGGATGCTTACAATTAAAAGTAAAAATAAGAGATTGTTTCTTTTTTTATTTGCACTATGCCTAATGCTCAAAAACTAGTGAACCTCAGTTCCTGAGTTTCTCTGACCTTGCTGAAGAATCAAATCTACAACTGGCACCCTTGAGATTATAGGAAATAATCCTATTCACACTGACTCTACACCCAGTGACCTGGTTCCTCAGGCACTGGGAATGGCTAACTTGCCTTGTTCTACTTTGTCCTTCTCATGAAATAATTCCCAAAGCCTTGTGGCACTAGTTCCCCTGTTTGCAACCTCCTGTTTTAGAATCTAGCATTAAAGAAGTATCACTTGTCAAATACGATAACCACCATTTCCTTTTTACTAAAAAGTTAACATTTTAAAAGACAGGAATCATATATAATCCTACTGTTCTGTTTTCAATCTCATATGGTATGTATTTTTAATATAGTTGCAATTATTATGGTGTATTATATGTTTACAACTGGACATGGAACAACTGACTGGTTCCAAATAGGAAAAGAAGTATATTGTCACCCTGCTTATTTAACTTATATGCAGAGTACATCATGAGAAACACTGGGCTGGATGAGGCACAAGCTGGAATCAAGATTGCCGGGAGAAATATCAATAACCTCAGATATGCAGATGACACCACCCTTATGGCAGAAAGTGAAGAAGAACTAAAGAGCCTCTTGATGAAAGTGAAAGAGGAGAGTGAAAAAGTTGTCTTAAAGCTCAACATTCAGAAAACTAAGATCATGGCATCTGGTCCCATCATGGCAAATAGATGGGGAAACAGTGGAAACAGTGGCTGACTTTATTTTGGGGGGCTCCAAAATCACTGCAGATGGTGATTGCAAGCCATGAAATGAAAAGACGCTTACTCCTTGGAGAGAAAGTTATGACCAACCTAGACAGCATATTAAAAAGCAGAGACATTACTTTGCCAACAAAGGTCCGTCTAGTCAAGGCTATGGTTTTTCCAGTGGTCATGTATGGATGTGAGAGTTGGACTATAAAGAAAGCTGAGCGCCGAAGAATTGATGCTTTTGAACTGTGGTGCTGGAGAAGACTCTTGAGAGTCCCATGAATGCAAGGAGATCCAACCAGTCCATTCTAAAGGAGAACAATCCTGGGTGTGCATTGGTAGGACTGATGTTGAAGCTGAAACTCCAATACTTTGGCCACCTGATGTGAAGAGCTGACTCATTTGAAAAGACCCTGATGCTGGCAAAGATTGAGGGCAGGAGGAGAAGGGGACGACAGAGGATGAGATGGTTGGATGGCATCACCGACTCAATGGACATGGGTTTAGGTAGACTCTGGGAGTTGGTGATGGACAGGGAGGCCTGGCTTGCTGTGGTTCATGGGGTAGCAAAGAGTCAGACACGACTGAGTGACTGAACTGAACTGGATGTAAAGATGCACCCACTGTGACAGCTGTCAAACAGCTGAACACAGGAGTTGACTAAGGCATTTTGACTGGTTAGCAAGATGTTCTTTTCCTTCCCTCTCCTTTATGATCAAGTGGCAGACCATTTTCTAGTGCAGCAAAGGTAGCTACACAAGCAGACCCATTCTTTAGGAGAAGGCAGGCCTATTCTGATACAAAGCAGCAGTGTGGCCATTCCAGATCTGAACCTGACATAGCAGCTTTGCCAAATACAAAAAAAAACTCTAAACAATGAGAATTTTCCCCTCACAGGATGATTTCCAGCCAAGGCTACTCCTCATTTCCTGAGGTTGCTGGCTCACTTAACTGGCAATCAGGGCCCCATGTGAAAATCTAAGCGGAGGCTTCTAACAGGAAATGGAGAATGAGGCCATTTAGGAAATACCCTGTTTCTAGAGGGGAAAAAAGCTACATATGAATGAATATCTCATTATTCTTGGGTGGAAAAAAAATTATAACTGTTTTTAAGAAGACCATGAAATGATTCTAAAACAATGTAATAAGAAAACAGCACTCAAAAGTAACAATTAAAATTACGTATTGAAAAAAAAAATTAGGCAGCATTTCACAGCTTCTAAGTATTTAAAACATAGAGTCACAAAAACAAAATGAAATACTAAAATAATAAAGAGGTCTCCTAAGAGGCAGATTAAAAAAAAGAAGCTCAGTGAGATAAGAATATTAAGGCAAACATAAGAAAAATTATCAGGAATTCCCTGGTGGCCAGTGGTTAGGATTCCAAGCTTTCACTGTCATGGCCTATGTTTGATGCCTAGTGGAGGAACTGAAATCCTATAAGCTGTGCTGTAGCCAGAAAAAGAAAAAGAACAAAGTAATAATAAAAATTAAAACTGAAAGAAAAGAAAGAGGGAAATTACCAAAAAAATTCATTAGACATATAGAGAGAAGAGGCCTTTCAACATTGAAGAAACTGAAACGATGATTTAAAGAAGAAATTTAAGAAACTCTCCAAGAATGAAAAAGAAAAAAAAAGAAAGATTAATAAAATTTTAAGAGGTGAGGGGAAAGGAGAGAGAGAGACAGTAGCAGAGCTCTAACACATGAATAACTCAAGTTCCTGAAAAATGATACAGGAACAAATGGAACAGAAGTAATATTCAAATACAGAAGAAAGTTTCCTTCAGATGAAGAAAGGGTTCAAGGGTATCAGATAAGATTAAAGAAAAAAAGGGATCAGTACCTAAAAATATTTTAGTGAAAAGCACCATCTATCGACATTCTTCTTAAGACAAAATGACCCAAAAAATGGCAATCCAAGGATTCTATACCTAGCTACGTGGCATTCACCTATGAAAAGGAGTCCATCCTGCCCTAGGTGCCTTGCTAAAATAAACACTGTTATCACTGACCCTGAACAAAGGAAAGCAATTTGGAACAGTTCTTCATGTATTTAAGTACCTACATCTACAACATGACTCCATCATCCTGTCCCTCTTTAATTAAATCAAGAATGACCATCAGCCCCAAGGACAGTCATCGGTAGACTACACTGCTGTTCAACAGATGTTGTGAAAAGACTATGCTAGAAGTAAGCATTTATAAGTGATAGTAACTGACCAAATCAATCAGCACCTCACTTAGGGGAGAGAAATGTGGTCACAGAGACAAGTCTGAGAAAAGTGAGAACAAAAGTAGAAAAAAAAAAAGTAGAAAAAAAAAATTAACCAGAAAAACCAAACAATTATTATGTCTTTACACTGACAAATATCTGAGGTTTGAGTGGTAACAAGATGGACATTTATTATGATTGCATGCATCCTGAATCTTTTAGTTCCCCAAGTAAACTCTATTCGCTTGAGGAACTGATTCCTGTTCTTCCCAGGAAACCTAGTTATGTGGCTTGGCTGGTTTTCACAAGGCTAAGCTTACATTTGACTTAGCTTCACATCTTTATTCTTTACACATCTTCAGAAGTGAGGGAAAAACTAGTGCATTTGAGGGACCTCTGGTAGTTTGATTATGGTTGGAACCTAAAGAGTGGGGACAGAAAATGGCAAGAGTGAAGGCCTGGGTTCAAACCTTCGTCAGAGAACTAAGATCCTGCAGGCTGCATAACATGGCCCAAAAAAATTTTTGTTAATTTTAAAAACCTTAAAAAATAAGTTCTCCTTAAAAAACTTCTAGTGGGAAGGAAGGGAGACTGCTGTTTGTCCTAACTGCCTGACCCTTTCAACTATACATGCATGGAATTTTGATCAAATGTTTTTTTAAAAAGAAGCAATGTCTGGCAGGAAAGAGAAAAGCAGAAAAAAGTTAAAATACAGATAATAGATATATGAGGATTAAGTTAACAAAGGTAAAACACTGAGAACAGATTCTGGCACATAGTAGCCAGTCAATAAATGTTAGCTATGATGATGACTGTTAATACTGTTATCAAAAAAAGGAAGAAAGTAAACTGTGCAAAAAAGAAAATCTGTTAATAAGCATATGACTCTTGTCCTTGATAAGGACATTCACAATACACTTCATTTCCACATGTTTAAATACTCATTCTTCAAGACCAAACATTAATATTATCTCTCTTACTAAATCTCCCAAATTTTTTCCAACATAGTGTTAGTCAAAAATAGCACCCTTGCTCCAAATTCTTACAGCACTTTATATGCACCTCTTGCTTTCTATCTCCCCCTGGGAGTTATTCACACCAAAATCTTAATTCCTATAGTGGGCAAAAACTCTTTAAGGCCAGAATTCTTTTTTAACTCATGAAACAATTCCTTTTTTGAAACATACACTCTCCTCCCCTAAACAAATACCACAAGTACTTCTTAGCAACAAGACTTTCTTTGGTAACCAATTTGGTAACAACTAATTCCTTCACATAATTAGAAAATATGACCTTACATATAAAATTGACTGATGCAATGTAATTGTAATAAGGCAGTTTTGAGCTTAGATGCCAGTGCTACACCTAAAATATAAACATGGTATTGGCTTTTACTTACATATTTTTAGGAGTAATGAGTTATCTGTGCCCAATCCTTGGATGCATAAACATATTAAAGAGTAAACTCCAGGGACTTCCCCTGGGGGTCCAGTGGTTAAGACTCCTAACTTCCAATGCAGGGTGCATGAATGCAATCTCTGGTTGGGAAACTCCACATGCCACACAGCATGGTCCAAAAAAAAAAAAAAGGGTAAAGGCCACATCTACTTGGCCCCATAAAACAGAAGGATCAATGGCCATTTCTGAGACAGTTAGAGACAACAGAACTGATGGTTGAAGGACTGAGGTTCTTTGGGGACCCAAAAGCTATCAGAAGAATTCTACCCATCCTTCTTTGATGTTGACATATATAACAAAACAAAAGAAAACCCTCCATTTTCATAGATGGCAAAGGAATCATCCCCTTTTACTCCACTAGATCTTAGGAGGCAATATTAAAAGTTGCTTATGTTTTATCCAGACTTTGTAAGCCTGTGTTCTCTGTACAAAGGCCCACTCACTAATTTAGAGGCTCTCAAACATCAGTCTTTATTCAGATTAACCCAAATGTACATTGTGCATCAAGTATATTTGGCACTAATATATATAATTGGAATATAAATTTTAAAATGGGTCTATTGGGACTTTCCTGGTGGTCCAGTGACTAGGACTCCACACTACCAGTGCAGGGGGCCTGGGTTCAATCCCTGGTCGGGGAACTAGATCCCACATGCCACAACTAAGAGTCTGCATGCTGCAACTAAAGATCCCACATGCCACGATGAAAATCAAAGCTCCTACATGCCACAACGAAGACCTGACACAGCCAACTAAAAATAAATTATTTTAAATAAATAAATAATAAAAATGGGTCTCTTAAAGTCTGTGGGAAAGTAGATGTAGAAATAGAAAGTTACAACACAAATGCTACAATGGAAATAAATACAAGACGTTGGAATAGAATAGGATTATAGTGATGACAGTGAGATCAGTGAAAACAATAACTACAACTAACATTTTTCTGAAAACACAGTGCCACTTGATCCCTTAAATGCTGGCTTCATCCCCACAGAAACTCTGTGAGATAAGCAGTGGTATTATTTTCATGCTACACATAAGGAAACTGTGTTTTGGAGAGGTTTAACCAATTTGCTCAGGTTACATAGCCAGTAAGTAAAAGCGCAGGGGCTCAAACTCAGGCAGTTCGACTTAAAGACCTATCTATATTCTTTATCGCCATGGTAGGTTGCCATTCTCCTACTCTGAAGAGTACAGGTATCTTTCCAGAAGGTATCCTTGTTAGCTTCCTCCATTTTGAATGGAAGAAGCTTAGAAAGGGTTCAGTAGGTGGCACCATTATGTGACAGGTACATACCAGAGGGCTTTACTGAGGATGAGAGGCTTGGAGAGGTTTACTGACTTTACACGGATGTTTTAATTGGATCTGGGTTTTTACCCAGATTACTCATTTGTACCTCTCTTTTGAAGCTTTTCTGACTACTGCTAATGATGTCCTCTGTGTGTATGTGTGTGTGTGTGTGTGTGTGTATTGGGAAGGTGGGAGTAGAAATATCGTATAAAAGAATTTCTTGTTATCAGAATGTCAGCTCTCCTAACTCAGGAATGAAACAAATTTAAAAAGCAACAGATATACACTGGGAAGCCACTGGAAGATCAGGGTAGAGGGTGACATGATCTGATTTACATTTTTAGAAGACAGCTCTGATTACTGTTTGGAGAATGTACCTCAGGGGAGCACAAACGGATGAGAAAATATGTGTGTTGGATAGCTACTGCAATGGTCCAGACAAGACGTGATGGTGTTTGCATTAATGTGCCGGTTGCTCCTGTTGTTTAGTCGCTAAGTCGAGTCTGACTTTTTGTGACCCCATGGACTATAACATAGAGATGGTGAAAAAGATCTGGGAAAATAAAGTATGTGAAGGATTAAGAATTCGTTTCCAAAGCCAGGGCAGAGTAGATGAGAATCAGTAGTCTCTGGTACACAGATGTTTTTACATTTCAGGTTCATTCCTTCAATATTTACTGAGGGACTGCTGTCAGGCACCTCGCCGAGTAACACAGAGACAGATACCCTCTCTACCCTCAAGGGTCTCAATCTCAATCTAGCATTGGAATGGTTGCACCAGCCAATGTGCTGTCAATGCCTCAGATTCTGTTTGACTCTATCAAAGCTGAATGACATTCTCCAATTTTAAGATCAAATCAACATTGTAATTTGCATCCAGGACCTTGAAGGGTTACAGTAGTCAACACCCAAAAAAAAAAAAAAAATCAAACCCAGCAAAAGACTTGATATTCTCAGCTCAGCCCCCAAATGTTTGCCTCGGCTCATCTTAAACACAATTTCCCAAACTATAACTGAGCTGCTTAGCTTTCACTTCTGATTTTCATGGATCTAACTCATCCCCACAACTTGATGGTTGGAGCAGCTTCTCTAAGAAGGCAGACTGAAGGAACCACAAAATTATGAGACTGGAAAGTAGTCATTCTCTCTACACGCTTTCAAGGCAGCACCGATAATGCCTCTTGGAAAGTCTCTGTGGTCCTAGGGAAATAAGCAGTGCTAACGCCAGAAGAAAGGAATCAAGGTAGCTTCCTACACCTGGATCTGCTCTAGGATTTAAAGGCGCAAGATAAAACCCAGCTGCTGAGACTTCTCAGTTCCCTACTTTGCTCACTGAAGAAGGAAAGCAGAAGGTAGATACAGGATCAGGACAGAAGCCCTGGCTAAGAACTAAGAGCGTGTATTAACCTGAATGCCCTTCATGAATCACAGCCTCGTCGTGGCAAAGGGGCTTGCAGAACTCGATGAAGCTATGAGCCCTGCCGTGCGGGGCCACCCAAGACACACAGGTTACAGTGAAGAGTTCGGACAAACTGTGGTCCACTGGTGGAGACCATGGCAACCCACTCCAGTATTCTTGTCGAGAGAACCCCAGGAACAGTGTGAAGAGGCAAAAAGATATGACACCAGATGATGAGGCCCCAGGTCGGAAGGTGTCCAACATGCTGCTGGGATGAGATGGTTAAATAGCATCACCGACTCAACTGACATGAACTTAAGCAACCTCGAGGAGATAGTGGAGGACAGAGGAGCCTGGTGTGCTGCAGTCCATGGGGTCGCAGAGTCCGACGTGAACTGAACAACAATAATTAAGCTGAATAATCTGCTGGATGTGGCTCTCTTAACATCCCTAAATACAATGAAAAGTATATAAAGGGAGAGCACAGAAATGTTCAAGGCAAAAGAATACTGAAAGGAAAAGAGTAAAGTGGGAAAAACTTAGGAGAACATACTTAACAATGGAGGAATAACTAGCATAAGCTCAAAACTTAAACTCAGCTTAGAGAAAATAGTGACTGTGGGAAAGGAATAATGTGTTGATAAAGATGCCCACTAAGTGTTATCATGGAGGCTATACAAGAAAAAAAATTAGACAAGATTCTTAAAAAGGTAGAGAACACTTATAGGTATGACAATATAAAAACACCTTCATTTCCTACCCTTTCAAGTTTTAGAAATGATGGCTAAGAAGCAGCTTTACACAAACGTACAATAATGCAGAATAAACTGAACATAGCAAGTATACACTTTTTTTAAAACCATAACTATTTCATGAAAAAAGAAAAAGAGCATGCTCCAAAAAAAACTATAGGACATGAAAATTTTTCTTAATAACCAAAAATGTACACCGTAAGAGGCCATGAAGGATCAAAATTATATTGATCCATATATTATAAATATTTATTTATACATTACAAAAGAAATGTTTATAATACATAGATTCAAAAGTATAAGATTAAAACTAAAAAGTAAGATGATAGTATGTTGTGCAAACTACAAGGTGTTTTATTCACTCAACATTTTATTGAGGGTTAATTAAGTATAAGAGGAGGTCTTAAGAAAGGTCAAAAAAGTAACTATGACATCACCACTGCCCTTAAAGAAATGAGTCTAGCAGGGAAGCAGCCATATTACCCAAACAGGGAACAAGAGCTACAAGAGAACTGTTAACACACATTTATCTCTGCTTCCCCACCTCCCATTGCTTCTTAACTGTTCTAGTCTTGCTTCTCCTCTCACCACTCCACTGAAACTGCTCTCGACCAGGCCTGTCATCTCCATGCCACCAAACCCAATGGACACATCCCAATTCTCATCTGATTCTACAGCACATTAACTCCTCACTCTTTGAAACAGATTCATCTTGACGTTTGTGGCATCTGTGGATTTGTGTCTGCATATGAGGTGGCTCCTTTCCAGTCTCCTTTCTCATCACTTCTACCAAGACCTCAGATTGTTGGAGTTCCCTTGAGCTTGCTCTCATACTGTTTTGCTTTCACATTCACTCGCTAAATGATTATCATCTACTCCCATGGTTTAAAATACCATCTTTGTGCTTACAATTTCCCGATGCCCACCTGCAGACCAGTCTTCCAGATTTCTCAAACCTAATATTTCTGCGAGTGAACTCTTGACTAAACCTCCCACCAAGGCTATTCTTCCACCAAATCTCTGGTATCTCAGTAAGCAGTACTGCCATCATCCACGTGCTCAAGACAGAAATTTGTGAACCAACCCTCAAGGATCCCTTCTCTGTCACCCTCCATCTCCAATGAAGTCCTGTCAATCTTACCTACTTAACAGTGCTCAAATCCACTATTCTGGATCTCCATTTCCATTAGCCTAAGCCATCCTCATCTCACCTGGCCAGTTGCAGCAGACTACTAATTAGCTTCCAGCTTTCAATCCTGTCCTCTTTCACGTATTCTACACCCATTCAAGTCCATGCTTTTTTTTGGCCACGACTCTTGACCCACACCACAGATGGAACTCCATCCACAGCAGTGAAAGCCCAGAATCCTAACCACTATGCTACAAGAGTACTTTCTACCTCACGATTTTTTTTTTTAACATAAATGAGATCCTTCAATGGCTGCCCATTGGCAATCAAAATTTTGCCTGCTCTGGCCCTGCTTATTTTTCATCTTACACAACAGCTTTATTCTCTTCTGTTCTAGCCTATCATTGGGCCTTCTTTCAGTTCCTAGAATACTATAACCTCTTTGCAACCACAGGACCTTCCAATAGGACCGTTTCCTCTATTGGAAAGGCTCTTCTTCCACCCTACCCCAACAGTCTACTGATTATAGATAGCGCCTTCTCACCTTTCAGGTTTTAGATTAAATGTCCACACTTCAGAGAGGCCTTCTTCAACCATTCATTGCAAAAATAAAACGCTTATTTATTCCCAATTATTTTTCTTTGTAATATTTATGATGATTTGTATTTACAAATTTATTTCTGATCACCTGTCATCTCCTCACCCACTAGTCTATGGCTTCCATGAAAGCAGGAACCATGTTGTTATCTACTACTCACAACTGTGAAACAAACTTCTGTTATGTTTAGGCCACCTTGTTTGTAGTGTTTCTACAGCAGCCCTAGCAAACTAATAAAACTGTAAAAATCTCTGATGACTATCCTTAAAGATAATCAGGAATGTATAACAAATGCATTTTCCTGGGGACTTCCCTCGGGATCCAGTGGCTAAGACTCTGGGCTCCCAATGCAGGGGGCCTGGGTTCACTCCCTGGTTAGGGAACTAGATCCCACATGTTGCAACTAAGAGTTCACAAGCTGCAACTAAAGATCCTGCATGCTGCAACTAAGACCTGGCATGGCTAAATAAATAAATAAAATTTGTTTTAAAATGTATTTTCCTATGATAAAGCCCTAGAAGTGGAACCGCAGTCAAATAAGCAGCAGTTTTAAGGCTCCTGATATAGCTGACCATTGGACACCACCAGGGTTAGTGGCCCTGACCCTCTGCACAGTCAAGATCGCTCCCTATATGCAGTTGTTCTGTCTGCACAGTCTCTACAGGTGCTTTGATATCCATGGATTTAAACTGTGGGGACTTCCCTGGCAGTCCAGCACTTAAGACTGTGCTCCTACTGCAGGGGGAGCGGGTTCCATTCCTGGTCAGGGAACTAAGATCTTGCATGCTGTGTGGCAAAAAATAAAATAAAAACTGTGAATCATGTAGTACAACAGTATTCACTACGGAAAAAAAGTCCACCAATAGTGAACCCCAGCTGTTCAAACCTGTGTTGTTCAAGGGTCAGCTGTACATAACATCCCATAGGACTGATCTTTCTTTTATGTGGTCTCATATATTCTTTAACTAGGATCCCCAGAGACGGTTAGGACAAGAAATATTAGTCCCCTTTTACATCCAGGAAAACTGGCTCAGGAAGTTCAGTGCTAGTAATCAAACCTAGCATTCTTTTCAAAAGACTAGAGATGAACTGTCTAATATGATAGCCTGCAGCCATATATGATTATTTAAAGTTATCAAAATAAAGTAAAATTAAAGAGTCAGTCCTAGGATGTACCAGCCACAATCAAAACCTCAACAGCTACATGGTGACTAGTGGTCACCACACTGAACAGCACCAATGTGGAACATTTTCTTCATCACAGAAAGTTCTATCCAATAGCACTGCCCTAGCACATGCTGAGGACCGGGAATGCAGGCTTACAATGCTTGGCACGACAGATCTTTGAATAAGTGCTAAAACTGGTTAACCAGGAGCCTCAAGCAATTTCCTCAAGAAATGGCTCATGATGACTCAGCAGAGGACATCTGTGACACAATAAGGGCAGGAGCCAAGCTAAAACACACTGAAACATAATTACAACAAAGTCCATCTGAGAAACCACAGGCGCCTCTCAAGGGCACTCGCAGATACTGTGACTCATCCCAGATTACAGTGGGCAAGTAACGTGCACAGTAAGGTGGTAGATTCGTGCTCACAAAGAAGAATGTCTAGCTCCGCATTATAGAAACACTCAATAATTCTACCTTATGCTTTTTTAAACCTATGTCTACACTTAACTAAATTTTCATTTTACTAGAAATCCTGGAAAATCATCTAAGTAGGTTAAGCCCCAATTCCTAAAAGATTCATTGTTCTCTGGACCTCAAAACAATGTGCTATTTTTTAACAGGTACCATTGAGTATTTAATCTGTACCATGAATTGTATATTATATTTTATAAAGAAATATGTTATTATTTAAATATTTTAAACATACAGAAACTAATTATGACCACACCTATACTTAATAGCTAGACTGACTAGATCTCAATATTTTGCTATATTTGCTTCAGATCTTTTTTTTCATGATATATAATACATTACAGATAACATTAAAATACCTACTTAATCCTATTCCTTCCCTTCCTTTAAGTATCCATTATCCTGACAGTAATACGTGTCATTCCAGTCCAAAGAAATTTTATATTTGTGTCCATAAACAATATACAGTACTGTTTGGATGTTTCTAAATGTTAAATATATGGCATTATATTGAATGAATCTGCAAACTTGCTTTCCTACACTTTTTGGTTTGAGATTTATCATTATTGATAAGTGAAGCTTAATTTATTCCTGTAACTTAGTAGCATTCTATTTCAAAAACATATCACAAGTTATTTATCTAGACTTCTACCGGGAGACTTTCAGGTTCTTTCTGAATTCTTGTCATTGCAAATAATGCTGCAATGAACATTCTCCCGCATGTCTCCTTTGACCAAGTGCATGGACTGGAATTCACCAGATTATAAAGTATATGTGTCTCAACTTTACTAGGTATTGCCAGATTGCACTCCAAGTGGTCATATAAATGTACACTTCCACCTACTGCATTGTTGTTACTATTCAGTCACTAAATTGCATCCGACACTTTGTGACCCCACGGATTGTTAGCAGGCCAGGCTTCCTCGTCCTTCCATATTACCCAGAGTTTGCTCAAACTCATGTCCATTGAGTCAACAATGCTATCCAACCATCTCATCCTATGTCACCCCTTTCTCCCAGTATCAAGATCTTTTCCAACAAGTCAGCTCTTTGCATCAGGTGGCCAAAGTATTGGAGCTTCATCGTCAGCATCAGTCTTTCCAATGAATATTCAGGGTTGATTTCCTTTAGAATTGACTGGTTTGATCTTCTTGCTGTCTGAGGGACTCTCAAGAGTCTTTCCAGTATCACAGTTCATATAAGTTTCCAAAATAACACTTATCAAAAAACTTCATGTGTCAAATAATTTACTAAATAAGAAATAATTGTCCATACTCAATAACAATTTTGAAGTAACAAACCAGCTTTCAATTTCATAGCTCTTGGAATAAAGACCAAATTTGTATAAATACAACATTACCCAACAAAGCCAAAATATTCCACATGAATTTCTCCAACTCCATCTTTCCTTCAATGCCTGTCTATAAAACAGGAGCTATGGTAGGCACTTAATCCTAACAACATTATAGAAAAATGTTTTTCAAAATTTTTTTAACCCAGCCTATAGTAAGAAACATGTCTTACATTGGAACAAAGTTCCCATCTGCTTACATCCATTTGTATATATGTACGTTCAGTTGCTAAATTCTGTCCAACTCTGCAATCCCATGAACTGCACCTTGCCAGGGCTCCCTGTATACTTCATGATCTCCTGGAGTTTGCTTAAACGCATGTCCATTCAGTCATCTCATCCCCTGTTGTCCCCTTCTCCTCCTACCCTCAAGCTTTCCCAGT